>NC_087062.1:99189987-99286702 GCF_963678635.1 Symsagittifera roscoffensis
GGGTCAGTCAGCGAAAAATGGATATCTCAAAATAGTACAAAGAGGGGACCTTCTGGATCGGCAGGGGTCAAATCCCTGAGGGGGGGGGGGCGTCCGCCCCCCTTAATCCGCTACTGATTATGATTAGTATTATAATTATTATGATTATGATCATTATGATTATAATGAGTATTATGATGATTATTATGATTAGTATTTTGATTATTGTTATTATGATTATGATTATGAATAATTTTGTGTTTATGATTATTATGATTATGATTATTTTGATTATTACTATTATGATTATGATCAGATCATTATTATGATTATTATAATCAATATGATTATTATTACTATCTCCAAAATTGTTCTTTTTCTGTTCAGATACGGAGGTGGAGGTTACATTCATGGACACTTCCGGCAGTAGTGACTTCCCGGCCATGCGTCAGTTGGCCATAGAGAAGGCACAGGTGGTGCTGATTGTGTTCTCGGTGGACGACAGACACTCGTACGAGCGAGTCAAACAGTACAGAGACGAAGTACTCGCCATCAAAAACGACGACCAGGTATCATCAACTATAGCCCACCTTACATACAAATATGCCTGTTAGCTTGACAATACCTTTCAGATTTGTCTCTTTTCTTAATGTCACTTTTGGCTCACGCATAAAAATAGAAATGTGAAATAAGGAAAAGAGTTCGTCGTTTTTTTTAAATCTTCGATCACGTCTGTAAAACTTAATCATTTTACGAAGTGTACATTTAACTTTAGACCCCCATAGTGGTCATAGCTAATAAAATGGACCTGCCGAGCCACACAGTGGACGCCAAAGCTGCCGACTTCTACACATGCTTCGAGTCCAACTACGGCTTCGTCGCCATGTCTGCCAAATCCGACCGCTCCGTCCGCAAACTGTTCAACGAAATCCTCAAGAAAGTCCAAATCCCCGGACTTCCCAATCTGGAAAAAGTTGAGAACAATATGAATGCGACAGGGGGGAAGAAGCCAGTGGCCAAGACGTCATCTCTCCCCATTGTTCGAGGCGGAAGCTTCAAAAGAAGCCACAAGAAAGTGGAGCGAAAAGTCAGCTGTCATCTACAGTGAGAAGAACTAACTTTTTATAATTAGAAACAACAAACAACCCTCTTTATGTCAAATCAACCCTAAATAACTGTTCATTAATTTAAAACCTTCACTTTGACCAAATGTTGCGAATGTTGTTGTTAGAAACCGCGACAACCCGAAACAAAAAACAACTCGTAACAAAAAACAACTCAAAATTGGCAAAAATTAAGGAAAACGACAGCTCTCAAAATTTGAAAATCACCTTGAAATTTAGGAGTTTCGGTTGAAGGTCGCTCTAAATGTTCGATAAAATCCTACCATCTGTTGGCAAGCTCGTTGCAGTTTGGCGCGACTGCGGCGGTGAGTATATTCCGAGTTGTTTTTTAATGCGAGTTGACTTTTATTACGAGTTGTCGTATTACTGTTGCTGTAGCAGTTGGATCTTGTTAACTAGCCCCCCCCCCCCCATAGTCAACAAGATCCTAGCAGTTTTTTAATTGAAGCTAATTAGACAGAGCTGAAAACGGCGGAAATTTTGCGACTTAGTGGTCTTTTTCATTTCTGCTCGTCCTTTTCTCGTTACGAGTATTTTAAGTAGCGAACTCCTCACCGCATTTTACTCTATTTACTCCTTGTAACACTTTCCTATTTAAAACCGCCACTTTTAACCAGGTTTTCTTGATTCCAGGTTTGAAAGTTTAAGGTCGGAGTTGAAGTGACTATATTACTTAGAAGTGAAAAAAGCAGAATCAAGTCTTTCGGAATCCGATCCAGTTCTGCAAAGGACTCTAACATATTACCAGATGACCACTACCATAAGGTTTAGGTTTCCATGGGGGGTAATTTGAGCTACCAAGCCATTGTTTTTCCTCCCTACCAAGGGTAGAATCGGGGTTTGGTTGGAACAAAAAATGAAAGACAGAAGGTCTCATCTGAGTAAAAAAATGAAATATCTTCTTTATAACCGACAGTTTGTAATATTCTTCCCTCTGTTATAAGAAAAACAGTTATGACATGTGATGTAAGGATTTTTTTCCATTGTGATTTTTGACAGGAAATGGCCGGCTTTTTTCTAGCTTCCCACCCCTCGTAAAATAACTAAATAATTGTCTAGAAAAACTAGAAACTGGATCTGCATATCAAAACAATTTCGACTTGGAAAATTCAGTCTGAAAAGCTAAACTTCTGGACAGTTTTTTTTCGACACGGATAATTTTTTCATTTTTGTTTTTCAAATTCAAAAACTATAGGGCTTCAATCTGGTACTGCAATTTACCCCCCTACAAAGTTTTTCGTCGAGGTGGTCAAATTGGCTGGAAAAATGACCTGAATCCAAAATTCCTTTCAACTCTCCGCATTTTGTAGGTTTGGACGTTAAATCGTGTAAATCACTGAAAATTAAATAAAGGTAGTTTGCAGAAATTAATAATTAATGACATTGATCTCATTTTTAAAACATTTTTAGGGAAAATTATGGAATATTAAATGCTAAGGTTGCTTAAGGTTGCTTTTAATCAGAAAAATTTTGTCTTCTAAACTATTAATTTTTGTCGGAAGTTTATACATTGTCTGAAAATTAGTAAGGCTTAGTTATTTGATGATTTGATGATCCTCCTGCAACACAAAAATAAGGCGTCGACCCCTTACCGACCCAAAGGTAGACCCCTCAGGGATTCGACCCCTTACTGACCCAAAGGTTCTCCTTTGAACTATTTACACATATCCAATTTTGGCTGACGGATCCTAAAACTTTTCTAAAGGCGCCCGCGGCGCCAATATATACTTATTTTAAGTGGGAGCGCGCGCCAAAAAACGCGAATTTTCAGTTAAAAGTTTTCCAAAAAGTGCCTAAAAACGCCTTTTTGGCCTGTTTTTTTTTCACAGTTTTGCCTGCGGCGCAGAAATTTTGGCCAAAACAGGGACTATTTATAGATTTGAGAGAGTTCGGAAATACCAATTTGGTCGACCTAGAAAAAAAGTCGACAAAATTTCGAAAATTTTTTGAAAATCCGCACCCCCCCCCTCAAGAAAATCCTAGATCCGCCCTTGTCCTTACCAAAATTACCAGAAACCGCGCGAAGCTCGAGGCATGTTCCCCTGCTTTCTCCGAAAATTAAACGACTAATTGTCTGCATAACTTCCGTGCTTTGAACAAACCTTTGCATTGAATCTTATTGTTCACAAGGTGCGAAATTTCAGTTTTTTTCAGTCATTGACTTCCGAAATTTTTGAAAAACTGTGGAACTGGCTTTTTGCGGGCACTTGTTCAAAAGTTTTGTCCAAAAAACACAAATCTTGGCGCTCGTAAAGTTAAACAGAATCGTAAAATTAATTTAGAAAAAAAACGAAAAGGCAGTGATTATTAAAGGCATAGAGCAAGAACAGAAGTTTCAAGAGACAACTTCGAATTTCATTCAACTTCTTGCTGGTATTTTCCTGTGTAAGAATACTACAATGTCAACAATCAAAGCAACAACCTTCGACAATCAAAGCAACAACCACCCGCTCAAACTTATGCTTTTTGTTACTTTGTTCAATTTGTTCCATGTTTTTTTTTGAATTCGTTTCACATTAAATTTTTCACACTTTAAAGGTCGTGATTCATTACTCGGAACTATATAAAGAGAATCCTCATAATTATTATCGAATGAAATTGAGTTGGAAAACTATTCTTTTTGAAATTCAATTGATTCGACTCTGCTTTTTTCTACCGGATACCGGAAGTTTATACCTTCTGGCTAATTTATAAGGAAATATGAGTATGAAACAATTTTCTGATGTTTTAAACCTTTAATACTTGCTGCTCACATATCCACGATTTCCAGTTGTAATATTTTGAATGAAATTGTTTTCGATAATCGGATGTTAATCTTAATCTGGTGTTAATCTGGGATGTTAATCACTGTAATTTGTAATGGCAATAAAATGTGGTTGAAAGTCTTTGTGCAACTAACTTTAGTTAAAAGAACACTGCTGGAGAACTCTTAAGTTGTCAACTTATCTTATTTACAATAGCTGGAGGTCGAAATTTGGAATAAGGTTTTTCGAGAACTTGGAAGTTTTGAGAAAATGAACCCAACTGACAGTTTTGAATGCTCGCCTATCCAGCTCAAAATGCAAATGAACTTATTTGCGCCAGAGACTGCTAAAAGTAATAGAGTTGAAAACTATTTTTTTTCGGTTGCCCAAATAGGAGACGGGACTAACCTGGGGGGCTGAGGATAGATGGAATGGAATAGGTGGGAGTGGGGTAGGTGTGTATATCAGGGGGATGGGTGTAAACTTGTGCATCTTCAACTTGTGCGTAAAAATTGAAGAGAACCCAAAAATTAATTAACCAGGTTGACCAAAAATGCTTCTATAATTTTCATTTATGAAAAAATGTTTATCATACAATTTTGTACAAATTTTGGGGCAATTTCAATTTTACTTGTCGCCATCAAAAAGGCTAGTCGTACAATTTTCATATATGGAAATTGTATGATAACCATTTTTTTCTAAAAAGAAACAGTTTTTTTTCTTCATCAGACTGTTTTATTTGGTTCAAATAGCCGCAGAAACTAGTTCGAATTTTTTTTCTATAGTTTTTAAAATTGTATGAAAATTGTATGATTAGCATTTCTCCATGCTTTTGATGTATGAAATTGTATGATAAGCATTTTTGGTTTATGGAGGTCAACCCGGGTATTTATGGTAAGATTTGGAGACCCAGTAAGCTGTGAGTAATGCAGAAAAAGCTGCACGTTTTGCAGAAATTTTGGGAAATTTTGTAGAGATTATAATCCATTATAATCCTTTATAATGGATTTAAAGTGGATTATAATCGATTCAATTTTTCAAAAAATAAGGGATTGTAATGAATTATAATCAATTGCGAGGTCCCAAAGTGTAATTATAATGGGTTAAAATGGTAAAATTTTTGACCACAAATATCCATGGAACATGGCTGCGGGTAGTCTGCTGTAGTTCAAAATTCTGAATAATAAGACTTTGAATTGCTTCTGAGTCATCAAAATCGGCACCTTCAAAGCATGTCAGTTCCTGCCCGTATGCTCTCATTTGAGTTTTTGTTCGCTCAAGAAAAAATTTAAAACTACTTGTCGCTTAACTACTTGTCGTAAAACTACCTGTCGTAAAACTACTAAAGTTGCTTAACTATCTTTTGTTACTCGGGGGGGGGGATCGATCACTATACTATCGTGACATTTAGATTGCTGTGAAACGCTTAGTAATAAAGTTACATTTACGCGCGGCGAATTAACTTGCACCGCAAAATTGTTCCAAACTCAATTGAAGCAGGCTAATTGGTCGTATGAATTCCATACACCATTCTTTATATTCAGCTCAAAATCATAGTTTGCTAATACTTCAATAACAAAGAGCTATTTGAGACCAGTTTATGGACAGTCGGTAGATTCAGGGTTTTGCCCTGATACAAGCAGTCTTGTTCCGTTTCATCTAGCTATTGATAATCCGGGTTCAAATCTAAAAAGATAAATAATCTGTAATTGGTTGTTGAAAAACTAAAGGGTTCGAAAGGTGTTCAGCTAATTTGGATAAAAATACCCGGGTTGAACAAAACGCTACTCATACAATTTTTATATATGGAAAGATATTAACCATACACTTTTCATGCAATTCCATAAGTACAGAAAAAAAATTCAAAACATTTGGGTTGTGTTTGTAACCGAACACTAGTGACAAAAACCATGGTTTACCCAAAACTAGAGTCACCAATGTTTTGATCGTTTTGCAATAATAATGCATTGGAAACAACCTGAATTGTCCAAGAATTGTCTCACACAAATGATATACTGAACCTTTCAATGTTTTAAATTTTGGCAAACATTTTTGAAATGGATCTTTTTAAATTTGAATTTTCACTTAATCAGACATTGATCAAGGCATGCTAAACATGCCATGCAAGCGAAATCGAAGTTTCGAAAACTTTTGTAGAGAAATTTGTATCTAACGTTTGTGTATCCAGGAATACGGTATGAACACAAAAAATTAAATATCTATCTTTCTTTTGTGTATCCAGGAATACGTTATGCACATTTAAAAATTAAAACAATTTTTTTTGGAAAACGTTTATTTGAGAAGATCGTTCGTTTTGCGGTTGAAAAAAAACACAAAACATAGGGCAATTTCAAAATTATTTGGATTTTTTTTTGTTTTTGCAATCGAAAAAATATTTGTTATACAATTTTCATTTATGTAGTTCGTTTGATTTGCATTTGTTTGACAAAACGTTTTTTTTTTAGTATTTTACACCGAACATTTTTAGAAAGTTCGATGACACCATTTTAGCAGAATGTATAAAAAATGTACAATATGGTAATTTTTCATAGACTTAGTTCATGGTTTGTATGAATAGCCTTATCGATCTATGGAGGTCAACCCGGGCGAGTCATATATAATTTGAAATTAAAGCAAGCGTTAATTTAAGTCCTTAAGTCGGCAAAATATAAATTTCAATTCCAATTGAGTCAAGCAATTAGGTCTTAACAAAGTTTACAAGAGACCGAATACTACATTTTGCTGGACTTCACAACTTGTCCAGGGAAAAAGGTTCAAAAACAATCTTTTTTTTATTTTAAGAACTTTTCCACTAAAAAGAGTTCCAAGAAACTCGAAAAAATGTTTACAGACCCAAATTGTCGCTCAAGAGGATGAAATCTTTTTTTTTCTGG
This sequence comes from Symsagittifera roscoffensis, assembly GCF_963678635.1. NCBI lineage: Eukaryota > Metazoa > Xenacoelomorpha > Acoela > Convolutidae > Symsagittifera > Symsagittifera roscoffensis. The sequence continues at coordinate 99,196,729 of NC_087062.1, forward strand.
CTACCTACCCAAAACTCAACAAGAATAGCCGGTTACTGTGTAATTAACACAGAATGTTCGGACCATGGTCTTTAGAAAACTACGTTTTAGAAAATTTTTTATCCAAATTAGTGTAATTTTTTCTGCTAGGAATGATCAAAAGATCTGACGTAAAAATACAATTTAGGTAGATTAGACAGTCATAGTCATATATGCAAATGAGACAAAAATTGTTGAGTAAAAATAACTAAAAAATCCAAAAATGCTTTTAAAATTAAGTTTAAGGTCTTAAATTAGGCATAATTTAGCTGTTATAATCCTGCTCGCTTGCGTTATTTGCCTTTTCAAACTGTTTTTTCTCTACACAGGGGAATCACGACTGAAAGGGCTTTAATATGATATATCACTCCTCGTCCCAGTCCCATGATTAATTGTGGTACCTGATTTTGTGTGAAAACGAGAAAAAAAACTAAAGCACGCCCGAATACAAACTTGAAATGGTCGGAATAATAAACCTAACAAAATGTTTCGACAAAATGTTAAAACGAAAATTGACAAAATGATTTTGAATTCAATTGCGAGACCATTTTGTGAAAAACTCCCTGAAATGAGAAACTTTATTTCAAGTTTACACAATGTTTAGGGTTTTGGCTGTGAAAACATATTGTTCTACGGATGGAAGTTTATGCTGCAATACTGTCAAAAAGATGAAAGAAAAATGAATGTTTTTAAATAACAGGGCAAAGTTTTGTCGTTTTAATTGTCGTTTTTCAAAGGTCGTCTCATATTTTAAACTGAGCATTAAATTTAATACTTAGCGTCTCTTAAGTAAAATATTTCAATCGATTTTATTACTCATTTCAATTTGTAAGTAGAATTTACTCAGTTTGGTTAGCACTTCACGCTACGCATGATTAAAAAACTACAAAGCCTTAGCGCAAAATTTTTCTCATTTCAGTCAAATCAATACAAGCCCAACTGCGTCTTTTGTAATTTGTACGCAGATTCCGCAACAAGGACGCTTCCTTTGTTTTTTTTTCTTTTATCGATCCGACAAAATTTAACAATTTTCAGGACTTGTCTTTGGAATACAAGAGTATACAGAACCAAAACTGTGCGCCTATCTAATGCACAATTTGGCCTCGTAATGATTGGAAATTTTCAAATTCCTAAGCATTTTTTCAAAGTTTTTGTCCAAATTAAGTTTTTAAGTAAATTTCAGCTCCGATCATCAACTTTGAGGTAAACAAAAAAAATTATTCTGAATTTTTTTTTCATGTTAATAAGTTTTACTCAGTGCCAATTTTGTTACGTACTCATCCTAAGTTTCATTTAGTTTGTAGGAAATTTCAGGAACTAGTTCAGGGTGCGCAGACAAAAATATCTCATTTTTGAATGTTTTTGCTCAGCTCAAAATTATCGATAAACCAAAAACTGCAGTGCCAATGAAAAAGAAAAAGGTTGTTTCATGCTTTCTAAACTTCTCTAAAAATTACCTCTTTTTTGCTATTTATTGTTGAAATCATACAAGAACAGAGAAACTAATCGGACTTCCGTAAAATTAAGATATATTTTTTATTTGTTCTCGGAGAACCTGCCTCTTTCTATAAAAGTTTTAGATCTGATTCGATTTGTTGTTATGCAGTTATCAGCGGGCGCGTATGAAAGTGACATTTTTGAAAAAACAAAAATAGTTTATTTTGGGGTTCAAGACATCAACTACGATTACTATTATGCTCTGCCTCAAATGCCACGCTCAATTTTAACATTTTCTCAAGTTATTCAATATTAAATGTGCTTCAGTCTCGTGAAAACAATTGTTTTAACTTGTATTTTTGATAAATTTGTAGTGCAGATATTTTGTGGAGGGCAGTCTTTCGCATCGCAGCTATTGTTAATTGAAGTTTCTTAGGATCGTCTATAGTCGCTCATATCGTTTGCCTCTTTTTCCCCACACAACATGTCGGTTTACTTTCTTCGCCTGTGGGTATCGAGCCTGAAACATTGAAGAGTTGCAAGAGAGTTTTTCAGACAAGGTTATCAAGTGGCACGTTGTTGGTGAGTCACTTGCTAGATTATTGTTCTCTTATCTGAAATCTTGGCTAAGTGCTACATCAAACTTTCTGCCGTCAATGCGAATGGGTCATTTTTTCACCAAGTTCTATAAAACGATAATGTTTAGTTTCAAAACTTAGCCCTCGTCACATGGGAACAATGTTTGTCGCTAGGAAACCGTGGTAAGTTCTTTCAATTGATTTGATTGAGAAAACCGCTGAAGGCGAATTTAATTAGGTAGATGTTTTATTGCATCAGTTATCCACGTGGAAACTGTTTTATGAAGTTATTTCAACAATTTTCCTTGGTAGGGAGACAATTCGCAACAGACAACATTTTGTAACAGGCTACATTTCGTAACAAGGCATTGGCAAGTAGAATACACTTGCTCCGCATTGCTCTGCTTCGCTTAAATCTGGCACAAGAGGAATGCTGCGCGTGAATCAGTGTTCCCGGATTAATCTGCTGTAACGAATTGTAGCTTGTTACGAATTACCGCCTCACAATTTTCAATATAGCAAAAAATAATTTTAAACGTTTGTTGATTGTGTTGCTTATGATAATTGTAAAAAATGCTTCACTTGATGTTCTCAGGCCACTCGGAAATTTTTTTTGTAAACCATTTTCTGATTTAGGTGAGTTGATATTTTAGCTATTCCCCGGATAAACTTTGAAAAACAAGTTTTACTTAACGACAGCAATCCAAATTTTTACCAAACATTTTGGGGCAAAAAACTGACAATAGCTGTTTATTCTGTTTAACAGAAGCGCAACTGCAGCTGCAACAAAATTGTGGAAAAAAAGTAATAAAAAACGTTAAAAAAACAAGAATAAAAAATTTAAATTTTAAATCTCATCTAGACTAATATGAATACATTTTATATTTTATGCATATGCAGTGTTCACACTGTCTTTTTTTTCGGAGGCTCTTTTTGCCAGCTCGTGTAATGGAACAAAATGTGATTTTTTGTGACAAAAATTGAAGATAGCGCAAATAAATTATTTTTAACTGCATTCCAAGTTCCTTAATTTCATGTTGATTTGCTTCTCTGTTTTGTTAAACTTTACAGTAAAAAATGGTACAAAACAAAATGGCCTATTTTATTGAGAGAAAAACAATGTACTGGCCAAGAAAGTTAAAACAACGCGACGATGTAATGAACAACAATAAAAATAGTCAAAATCACGTTTTACGAGCCGTTTTAAAATTTGAAATTTAGTTTGATGCTAAAAACTCCACTATTTTTGTGGAACAATAGAAATAGCTCGCAAAAATTCAGAAAAAGAGGAATATTTTTTTTCGGGGAGCTTCAATCTAGTGTACGAATATGTCTGAAAAAACGCCGGAAAATAATTCTCAAACATAAGGAAAAAACTGATAGAAGTCTAAAAATCTGCATATAACGATCGCCCGCTAAATTTTTCCACGATTTTCATGGGAAAAATTTGCCAAAAAATCGAAGAGAATTACACATTGGACCAGGCAATCAGTTATAACCCAGTTAATCTATCTTTTTTCTACAATTTTAAATCAATTTGAATCCGTAAAGCCCACTATAAAAAAATTATAACGGATTACAGTACCAATTTTTTTGCAAATCTTTTGTGAAATTTGCAACAATTTGTGCCTTACTCACGGCCTACTCGACTTCCCCCACTCCTAGCCCAAGATTTTTCAATATTTCTCTCGACGTTGAAAATAAACCCTCCCCCGAAGGTACTCTCCCCTTCCAGCCCAATAACATACCTGAATTAGCAATCCACCCAACCTCACCAAAATCCACTATGCTTACGCCTTTCACACAAACAGATGGACGTGTGGAGGTAAGGGTCAGGGATCGGGGAGAAAGAAGTTATTGGTAAATGGTAGCCTACTCCCACTTATTTTTTATTGCAAAACGGCCTTCATTTCGAAAATAACTTCCCCTTCGCCCTTATTTAACACAAAATTTTGCAAAAATTTTCCTGGTGCAAAAAGAAGAGAAAGAAATAAGTATGGTTGGACTAAGTATAGGGAAAGTATGGGGGTTGGAGTTTTTAAATGAAAAAATAAGGAGAAAAAGTTCGCGCTAAAAATAAGCAGCTTTTAAACTGGCCGGAAAATTTCCATGGAATCCATCTATCAAATTGCTGTATTTGTAAACGGATACCGCAAATCGTAAGCGGATTTTAAGGAATTTTTTGTCATTAAGCCAATTTTTTTTCATTCATGGTCCAGTTTTCCAATGCAAATTACCAAGTTTGCGACTCATCATGTGGATTAAACATTAGATCCCTTTAAAAGGTTTCAGGCTAAGAATTACCAGTTTTCAGCAATATTCTTTTTATTAAATCATAAAATGATCTTAAAAGATACCGGTTCACCTGTTGAGGAAATTATGAAGTAGATCTTTTATGCAGTCTTCATCTAAACGTTTTAAAATGTTTTCAAGTGAAAGTACTGTTAATTAATTTTGCACAAATGAACCTTTTTGGCTATCAAACTAAAATGATTTCCTTTACCCAAAAATTTTTTTAAAAAATGCTACGAATGAAGTTATTTTTTATTGAGAGTAAGAGCATGTATTGAAAAACAAAATTAAAACAATGCGACAATCTAACTGAACAACAAAATTAATTGGGAAATGTTAATCACAATCACAATTTACGAGCCATTTTATAAATTGAAACTTAGTTTGATGCCAAAACTATTTTTGTGGGAAAATTAAAACAGCTCAAAAAACTTAGAAAAGTAGCAAAATTTTGATCGAGCAGCTTCGATTCAAAGTTCGAATTATGTGTGAAAAAAGCCAGAAAGAATTTCTCGAACAAGAAAGGAAAAATCTGATCGGAGACTAAAAACCTGCAAATAACGATCGCTTGTAATGCATATAACGATTGCCCGCTAAATTTTTGCCCAAGGTTTTCGTGGGAAAAAGTTTGCCGGAACATTCGAATAGAATTTTTCTTTGGACCACGCAATCAGCTATAAACGAGTATAGTCCAATTTTTTTCTTCAATTTTATATCAATTTTGATCCGTAAAATCCATCCGTAAAATATAATGGATTACAGTACAAAATTTTTTGCCAGCTATTTGCGAAACTTGCAACATTTCGTGCCTTACTCGACTTTCCCCACACCTAACCTAAGATTTTTAATATTTCTCTCGATGTTGAAAAAGCAGTTTAAAAACACGCCATCTCCCATTAACATTCCCTTAATTATCAATCCACCCAACCTCACCAAAATCCACAAAACTTACGCCTTTCACACAAACAGAGGCAGGCGCAGATCTGGGAATTTCTCGAGGGGGAGGGATTTTCAAAAAAGTTTTGAAAACTGTGTCGACATTTTTTTAGGTCAACCAAATTGATTTTCTGAGCTCTCACCAACTACTATAAAGACCCTAATTTGACCAATTTTTCCTGTGCCGCAGGCAAATTTTTGAAAAAAGGCCAAAAATAGACGGTTTTCGGCACTTTTTGGAAAATTTCGGCCAAAAATCGCGTTCTTTTTTGGCGCGCGCTCCCCCCTCAAAATTAGTATACATTGGCGCCGAAGGTGCCTTAACAAAAATTTTAAGGTAAGTCAGCCAAAAATGGATATCTGAAAATTTTTTTTGGGTCGGCAGGAGGTCGAATCCCTGAGCAAGGGCGTTCGCCCGAACGCCCCCCCCCCCCTCCTCCCCCTAAATCCGCTACTGAACAGAGGGATGCGTGGAGGTAGGTCGCAGGGATCGGGGGAGAGGGGAGTTATGGGTAAATGTTAGTCGACTCCCAATTATTTTTTATTGCTGAATATCATAACGGCCTTCATTACAAATTAACCACCCCTTCGCCCATATTTAACACAAAAGTTTTTAAAAAATTTCTCTGCAGCAAAAATTAAGAGGAGGAATTAAGAATGGTAAGACTAAGTGTGGGAAAAGTAATAGAAAAGTAAGAAAAAAAAAGGAAAAAACAAGGGAAAAGTAAGGGAAAAGCATTTTTTGCGTAAAGGAAATCAATTTAGTTAGACAGTCAAAAAGGTTCATTTGTACAAAATTATTTAACCATGTTATTATTTGAAAACATTTTTAAACGTTTAGTATTTCTGTTTAATTTCCGCGGACCACAAAAACGACTAAAAAGCTGACTTTAGTAGTAGGTGTTCATTATTGTACCCTAACCCGCACTGACAAAAATGAATTTAGATCAATTTTAGTATGAAAAAAGTATGCAGATTAAATTGAAATCGATTTAAGTTGTAAAAAAGTAAGTTAATCAAAAACAAAAATTCAGATCGATTTTGATCGATTTTAAATCGATTTAAATCGATTTAATTTCAAAGCTAAAAAAATCGATTCTAGTCCATTTTAAATCGATTCAAAAGGATCTTAAATCTGGCCTAAAATGAAATCGATGCAAATCGATTTTAAATCAATTTGAATAGATTTTTTTCACTTCTTTTTTTTTCTTGAAACTTTCGAATGGCAGAAAAAATTTGAAAACTTTTGTTACGTGTCGTTACAGATATCAAAGTTGACTAAAACGCCCCCATGCCCTCCCCCAATTCTCCCCCCCCCCCCCCCCAATTCTCCCCCCCCCCCCCATCAGTTATACCAGATGTAACTTTTTCCACTGAATTCATTAAATTAGACACTTAAATCGATCCAAAATTTTCCAGAAATCAATTTTGGTGCCTGTAGAAAACTTTTAGGGTCAGTCAGCCAAAAAATCACAAAATAGTACAAAAGAGGACCCTTTTGGTCGGCAAGGGACGAATCCCTGAGGGGAAAAGCTCGTCCGCCTCCCGCCCTTCCCTAAATCCGCTGGTGGCACCGTATAAGAAGTTTCGATGGTAGTGAGAATTCAAGTGACTATTTTGGACAGTTAAGACTCCTGGTAAAAGTTTCAACCGTTGTTGGTTAAAGAGAAACTACTGTTAATACTTCAGCAATTAAAATCTTAGTTATACGTTGTCCCACACACTGCTACATTGTTTTCCAGTAATCTAGACTTTTTTGAGTTCGCCCTTTTTTACAGCAAAAAAATGGTGGTACAAATAAGCGTTGAAACAAATTATCGTGCCGGCATGAATAGTGCGAAATGACTATGGCGTTGGATGTGTATTTTTTTCGCGTGAACTAGGGTATCTGGAAGTGAACTCCATTGAGTTTAAACGTGTTGACAGTTGCGGAATCTATATATATTTTATTCAAACAAATGATTAAGAAATTTTAAGCATACATTTTTAATACTTGGTTTTTGCCCAGTATCTGATTTACATTGATAGTTTTTTAAAAAACTTATTGCAGATTTTTCAGCTGAAAATCTGGTTTATATTGACCAATTTATTCTTTCGTTGAACAGGTTTTTGCCCAAGATCGAATGTTCAATGTTGATTTTCTATGATTTCAATGCATATTTTTGAGCTCAAAATCTGGTTTATTTTGACAATTTTCTTGATTTGTTACATATGTTAATGCACGAAATCTGATTTACAATGATGATTTTCTAGGTTTTTGTTGTAAATTTTTGAGCTCAAAATCTGGTTTATATTAACATTTTTTATTTATTTTTTAATTCTGAAGCATCTGGTAAGTGTGTGTTTTTTTAAATCAAGAATAAAGTATTACAATTAGTTTCTAAATAGCATGTCAAGAATAAAATCAAGAATAAAAAATCAAGAATAAAATATTACAATTAGTTTTCTAAATAGCATGTTTTTTTTGCCTTGTTAGCAAAAAATCGATTTTAGTGTGTCGGAAAAAATCCATCGAAATCGATTTAAATTGATTTTTGAGACACTTGAATCGATTTAAAATTTTCAAAAAAATTGATATAAATCGATTCAAAATAGATTTAAGGGAGATTCTGATGAATTTAAGTGAGGATCGAACGGATTTTAGTGAGTCGGAAAGTCCATCGAAATCGATTTCAATCGATTTTTTAGAAACTTAAATTGATTTCAATTTTTCAAAAAGATCAATTTAAATCGATTTAAAATCCATTTAAGTTCGTAAAATGTACAAGGTTAATCGATTTGGATCGATTTAAAATCAATTTAAAATCAATTTAAATCGACCGGATACCTTTTCTATCAGTGCGGGAATGCTTGATTGACTAAAATGACGCAAAAATCATCCGTTTTTGGGAGACTTTTTTAGATCTGAATTTCATAATATAAATCCCTCTCAATAACTTTTGTTTATTTACAGCGACTTTCATTCTGATCTTTTTTCTAATGTCGACCCAAATTGAGAGAGCCAAAAGCTTAAGTTTTCCAAATTTGCCACTTTTCCAGGACCAAGTAAACAATCTCCCCCCTAAATCAATTAAGGGGGGTGAAATTTCTTTTGGTAAAAAGTAATATTTTTCAGCCAATCAGATTTGAGCATAGTACATGCAGGCACTTTCGTCTTGATTTTGTCATTTAATTTAAGGGTGGAGATTGTTCACTTGGTCTATTGAGGGGGGAGATTGTTCACATGGGCGCTTGTCCAGATAGTTTAAATCAACTCGCCCTGGTTGACCTCCATAAACCGAAAATGCTTATCTTTCATTTCCCCACACCAAAAATGCTTATCATGCAATTGCCTACATCAAATGTATGGAAAATTGCTAATCATACAATTTTCATACAATTTCAAAAAACCATTGAAAAAAGATTCGATCTAGTTTCTCCGGCTATTTGAACCAAATCAAACAGTCTGGTGATGAAAAATAACTACGTTTATTTTTTTGGAAAAAAGTGGTTATCATACAGTTTCCATATATGAAAAAGGTATGATAACCTTTTTTTCATAAAAGGCAAGATTTTCAAAAATTGTGTTTGAAATTATTGCAAGAAAAAAATCTTGTGCTCCATCAGAAAAAAAACTGAATAACCCTTGGGTTTTAAATTAACCTTGGGTTTTGTTTCGAGTGCACAGACTAATGTAAGATGCACATGCTATTTGCACAGATTAACAAGCAGTTGAAATTAATGTTTTATTTGCATATCAACTTTGTTCTTTTTTTCAGGGGTTAAAAAAATTGACTAAAAGTGAATTCCAAAAGACAAAACTCGAAACTTGTGATGAGAACGTCTGAGAAAAGAATCATCTTCTTGTGGTAATTTTTGTTTAAAAAAAATTGGTATCCAGAATCAGGGAGATAGGATCAGAATCCTGCTCTTCTTTTCTTTTTCTTTGATAAAACGAGAAAAAAATTGTCATCAAAAAGTATAACCTAAAAGAAAAAAACTTTATGAGCAATTCTTCTACAAGCAAGGTTAAGAGCAAACAATATTTTTTGAGTCCTTATCGCAATTTTTGTTTTAATAGCACAAATTCAACTAATTACCTTTTGTGTATATGACTAATGCACTGTATACGTTACTTGTTGATAGAAAATTAGTTAACTAATCATTGAAAAGTGTTTTGAAAGCAGCTTGAAAAATCAATTTTTCCTTAAAATCTGAAAATTTTCGTAGTAATAAACCATTTCGATCGCCAAAATTGACTTGTTAAAAATCACCCCTATCAACATAATATTAATGTTGTCATTTCTAAGAAAAGAAAATCCAAACTTTTGTCCTACTTTTTTATCAGGAATTTTTCTAATTGGTTTTTTAGTCAGTTTGTTTTTCAATACCACAGTTCATTTACCCGTGTTTGTAATTTTTCTAATTTTTATTTTCTCAAAAACTAATTTTAAAAAACTGAATGGAGATTAAAAAATTATTGAAATCAATTTAGACAGTGTAAGGCTCTTTCGATATCATATTAAACAAACTAAACATACTAAGCAAATCTAGAATTAACGAAGCAACCAACATTAGGAGGCCAAACCGTTCACTGGATAGGAACACAATTGTGTGTCTTTATGTTTCAGGATTCCGTTGACAAGTCTTTAAGCCAGTTAAAACTTTGTCGGAATGATCAAACTGAATTATTAAGAACAAACCTCCCGTGGTACAGTTAAATTCGCCTGCTCCAAAAAACTATCAAGAACGTGTTTAGGCAAATTCAGTCATCATACGTTTTTAACAGTGGATAAAAAAACTAGTCTTTTCATTTTTTTGCTATTGACTTCTTTGCAAAAAAAACTAAAAGTTTCCAAAAGTTTATTACTGTGCAATTATTTTCATTCTTTATCAATTCAACAGAAGGCAATCAGGTGCAAACAATTTGGGCTTTGATAATTTCAAAATGAGGAAAGTTATGCGTATTTGTCTCGCCCTGCAAATCGATACTGTTTCAGTATGTTTCAAAAAATGTCTGTGTCAGACTCTGTATAAAGCCACTTTAAAACTGATCAGAGATAGAGTCTTAGATGAAAAATTGCAGTAGTTTAACAGTGTTGAATCACTACTGGCTCATCACTCGTTTTGGATTTTTCAATTTGATCATAACATAATCAGTGAAAATTCCGATATAACTTTTTGTTAATAAACTGTATAGAATTAAGCACTGCCGCGATTCGAACCTCTATTGTCACATATAATACTTCTAGGCTTTATAGAAGTCGTAAATTGGCTTTTGTGTACAATATCTCTCAACGATCTCAATAATAACCGTATAATCATATCACAAGGTGTAACTGAAAGTGAAAAGCAACAAATTTTAGGTTTTTGTCTGCTATTACACTGAATCATTGTTTAAAAGCTTTTACTGATGACTGATCCAGTACAACGAATTTGAATCTCGCTTCTATCTATGAACTTAGGTGGCCCATAATTGTCAGGGTTGGAGCTATGTTAGAGATCTGAATTTCTGAGCATTGCTGTACAAATGCTGGGGCAGTATTGATTTGCTTTTGACGTCAACCCCGGTAATTATACCGGTCGAGATCCCACTCAAAAACCGCTCATGATATGGGCGGTTTGAGCGGTTTTCCAGCAAGATTTGAGCGGTTTGGGCGTTTTTTTTTGGAAAAACCGCTCAAACCGCTCAAATTTTGCGGTGATTTTTGAACGGTTTTTCAAGCAAGTTTTTAAGCGGTTTTTGAGCGGTCTCATAAAGAAAACTGATTAAAACCAACAAAAAGGCCTGGAAAGGTAATGTGACGCTAATATGCAGTTGAAATACTACCATGGTTCCTCCATATGCTTATCTTACATTTCCCCACACCGAAAATGCTTATCTTACAATTTCCTACATCAAATGTATGGAAAAATGCTAATCATACAATTTTCATACAATTTCAAAAAACCATTGAAAAAAGATTCAATATAGTTTCTCCGGCTATTTGAACCAAATAAAACGGTCTGGTAAGGAAAAAAAACTAAGTTTTTTTTTGGAAAAAATGGTTATCCTAGAATTTCCATATATGAAAATTGTAAGATAACCATTTTTTCATGAAAGGCAAGATTTTCAGAAACTTGTTAAAACTTGTTTATAAACAAATCTATTTTATTTAATAGTACTTTTGCTCAATTTAAAGCACATTGCTCATCAAAAACGAAAATTTAGTTTGAAGCTAATAAAATGGTTATCATACAATTTCCATATATGGAAGTTCTAGGATAACCATTTTTTTCCAAAAAAAATGAACGTAGTTATTTTTCCTTACCAGACCGTTTTATTTGGTTCAAATAGCCGGAGAAACTATATTGAATTTTTTTTCAATGGTTTTTTGAAATTGTATGAAAAATGTATGATTAGCATTTTTCCATACATTTGATGTAGGAAATTGTAGGATAAGCAGTTTTGGTGTGGGGAAATGTAAGATAAGCATATGGAGGTCAACCCGGGTAGTATTTCAACTGCATATTAGCGTCACATTACCTTTCCAGGCTTTTTTGTTGGTTTTAATCGGTTCTCTTTATAAGACCGTTCAAAAACCGCTTAAAAACTTGCTTGAAAAACCGTTGAAAAATCACCGCAAGAAATGAGCGGTTTTTGAGCAATTTTTTAAGCAAGATTTGAGCGGTTTGAGCGGTTTTTCTAAAAGAACCGCCCAAATCGCCCAAACCGCTCAAACCGCTCAAGTCTTGCTGGAAAACCGCTTAAACCGCCCATATCTTGAGCGGTTTTTGAGCGGGATCTCGACCCGGGATAATTACCGGGGTTGACGTCAAAAGCAAATCAATACTACCCCAGTATTTGTACAGCAATGCTCAGAAAGTCAAATCTCTAACATAGCTCTAACCCTGACAATTATAGGCCACCTAAGTTCATAGATAGAAGCGAGATTCAATTTCGTTGTACTGGATCAGACAAAAACCTAAAATTTGTTGCTTTTCTCTTTCAGTTACGAAAGTTTTTTTCGATGTCTTGACCAAAAACAATTTGAGCAACTTTTTTCAAATGCTCGAGCAAAATAACCACTAGAAAATTTGTAAGTATGTGTATGTATGTATGTATGTATGTATGTATGTATGTATGTATGTATGTATGTATGTATGTATGTATGTATGTATGTATGTATGTATTTATGCATGTTTAAATGTAAGTATGTTTGTATCTATGTATGTATGTATGTATGTATGTATGTGTGTATAGATGTATGTACGTATCTTTGTATATATCTATGAGTATCTTTTTTTATAAATAAAAAAACCGCTCAAAAACCGTGCAAGATTTGAGCGGTTTTTGAGCGGTTTTTCTAGATAAACCACTCAAAACCGTTCATATCTTGCGCGGTTTTTGAGCGGTATTTTTAGATAAACCGCTCAAAAACCGTTCAAATCTTGCGTGGTTTTTTTAGATAAACCGCTCAGAACCGTTCAAATCTTGCGCAGTTTTTGAGCGGTTTTTTTAGATAAACCGTTTAAAAACCGCTCAAACCGCTCACTTTAAAGCAAGATTTTGAGCGTAATTATCTAACAAAACCGCTCAAACCGCTCAAACCTTGCTTCAAATTAGGTGAAAAATGTCGACTCGGGATCTACACAATTACTAAAAACAGAGGAAAAAATTTTTAGGAAAACAGAAACTATCAAAGAACGTTGCAGGTATCTACGGCGACCAGCCTATTCTATAAAACTTTGTATAATTACCAAGTACGTCTATTCATTCAAACATAATTCCCCAGAGTTCAAAATCGGACAACTATACATCGCATCTGTGATTATTTTACGTTAACAAAGACGTACTTTGAATTCCAGACATAGGGCATTTTAGACTATGGATTTTTGGCAAACACTGACAGGAGTTCGACCCGCCTCGGTCGAAACATAAACTGCAATTTTCCACCCGGGTTATAATTCATAATTTTACCTTTATGTTTGTAGTCTGAAATTCAATTTCACTGGCTAAAAGTACTCTCGTTTTGTACCTACACATTTTGAGACGACTAAAGCGGAATAAAACATACCCAGGGAGATCGCTTGTCCGCCAGTCCGGAACCCACGGAAATTCTTGGAAAAGATCCAGATACAAATCGTGCTTCCAACACAACCAAGCTCAACGCCAAACCAAACAATAGAAACTTCCCAGTCATCATTTTGAACACTAGACAAGGTGCCTTAAATCTGTTTTAATAATGCAATGTTTTTTCAAGGAACTCCAAACAGGATGAAAGTGGGGTTATAATCAAGTTAACTAAATTGAAAAATTTATTCTAAGAGATAGACAATTTACCCCGAGGTTTTTATTTATTATTTCACCTTCTTAGTTTAATTGAAAAGGAAAAATAAACAGAACAGACTTGCGCGGATGTCTTATGTTGTTAAATCTACCTTCCCGTTTTCACTTACTTTTAATGTTTGTTGCTCTTTTTTTACTCGAAAGCTATTTTTGAATGCATTAAAACACTAATATTTAAATTAGGCTTCTTAAAAGCAGAAAAACAGAAAACATTTTTGTCGCGGTGCGGGTTCTTCAGGGGAAGTTTTCCTTTGCGGAAGGGCAATTTTTGAGATTCTCGGAGTTCATATGGAGGATAATATGAAAGGCAAAATATAAGAACCAGGACAAGGGGTAAACACAAAATTTTTTAGGGCTGTTTTTTTTTAACAAGTAGTAAGTATAATAGTGATTTGGAAGAGCTCAGAAAATCAATTTGGTCGACCTAAAGAAAGGTCGACCAAATATTACGCACCTGATTACGAGTACCAAATGTTTGTCATGGCCTAATTAGTTCGCAAGCCAATTTTTGTAACAATCGGATGATGTGAACAAATAGATCCTGGTAAAAGATTGAATTGGGGGAGCGAAGAGAGAGCCATCAGAGGGGAGAAGAAGAGAACTTTCTGCAAATGAGCTTCAACCATGATCTGCTGTTAGCTGTTGTCTTCTATTCGGTGGATGAACAAAATCCAAGTACTATAACTATTCCAGCTGCTGTTGTTTTCTGTAAAACTTATCTTTTAGGGTTTTAAGGCCTCCAGGATATATATGAACAGCAGTAAAAATCATTTTCGGTCTCAAAAGTAAAACTACACAAAAGCAAAATTCCCCCAAAAGTTCAAAATTAGACAACTGTACATCACATCATATCTGGTGAACACACTATTTTCACAAAAGCAATTTTTTTTTACTGAAAGTGACACTCATCTATTTAAAGTTTTTATATTTGCGAATGGGTTTTCATTTGTGCAGCCTATCGAGACCCATAATTGTTCTGCTAATTTTCAGAACAAATATGATTGCCGATAGATCCACAGATTGTCGGTAGATGGGGACCTTTTACAAACATTGCGAATTAGAATTGATAAAAGCGAAGCAATTCCCACGCCTTCACAGTTCCGCTGTTCTCACCCCACCCCCGCTTACCCTCTGCCCGTTTAGCCCCCCGCTTAGGGGATGGTTGGGTTTGGGGGTTGATACAACAAATATGAGGGGCTAAATGGAAAGCCCCCAAGAGCCCCCACTTTTCAGGGTATGGAAAGTGTGCGTGGGGTGGGAAGTTGTTTTTGCATGTTTTTTTAAAATTTTTTTGGCTGATTTGAAGTAGTTTTGTTTTCAATTGAGACTCAGTAAAACTGTTTAACTTCTAAACAAAGTTTTGTTTTTGGGCTATGAGATCAGATGTAATAAAGATGTATCTAAATTTATTTCATCAAGTATTATTTATTATTGGAAAAGTTTTACTGAATAAATGATAAATTGACAAAAAATCTTTTCCCATACAATTTTCCATCCCCCCTTATTAATTTACCACAAAAATTAGCCTTCCAAATAAAATATAAAATCACAGAATAGGGAGGGAACTAACTTTTCTTTGTTTGTAGGCTGAGGCAATAGAGGAAAAAATTGGTCTCGTTCGTATTCTCAACTGTTTTGCATATGCAGAAAAAATATTGTAAATCTTTGTTACAGAAAATTTGATTTTCTAGACATAGATTTTCTCTGTTGAAAAATACCCTCTATCAGATGAAAAACAAACAGCCGGGGAAAAATTGAGATAATAAGGTATGCAGACAAACATCTTGTGAAAAGATATGTATTCTCTCGAACTTATGGTTCAAAAGACTTATGGTTCTCTCGGACTTAATCAATATCGTTCAACCTAAGCAGACCAAATTCAGATCCTCATCTTCCCAACTTCGTTTTTCTTGAAATCGATTCGTGCTGCGAGCAAATATTTGACGGGAATCGTTGAAAATTCTATTCGAGAACAAATGGCAGTCTCTACAAATTGCTTTAGGGAGAGGATAATTTTTGATCCGTTTTGTCAAATAATCACTTTTTGAGGATACCTTTTATTCGGATTTTCAACCTTAGCTAATTTTTGTAGCGGAACAGATCTGATTAACAAAAACTATTTGTATCCAAATAACCACTATACTTATATTTATATCGCAAACGGCTGAGTGCATTGATTGGGGACAATTTTTTACCATATCAACCTATTGCCAAAATTTTCTTCCTCAGCGGACTTTTTACTGTACTTGGTACTCAATTTTCCATGAGAGAGATGCAATGAGGTCACTCAGTCTGGTCGAAGAAAAAATTTCCGCGTTCAATCAACCAAAAATTGTTTGTTTTAAACTTTTCTTTTTCGAAAGTCAACTAATTTTAAATTATCTTTTTCCAGTCGGTATTAATATTTTGTCGCATTAATTTTTGTGGTTTGTTGAAAGGTCAACCTGGTCAAAGGTCGAACTGATAAAAGACCTTAGACTCGCACTGCTGATCTGAAAAACCTTTCAAACCATTGAGTCACCTCCCTCCCCTGGATTGAAAGAGAAATATGGGGTTACAACCAAAATTGATTATGTATTGGGTATTCGTATGATGGAGGGACCGACTGCAAAGTTTCAACCAATCGAAATCAGTATCAGATCCTATTCACATTCATAAATGTAAAAACTTTAATTATGTGTTTTTTCCAATGCAACCTCGATCCGGCAAAATTTAAACGTTCATATATCAGCAAATGTTTATTTTGCAATCGGTCAATTATTTATTTAATAGTATTGTGTGCTATACTTTCGAATTCTAATTCTGATTGGCTGAAAATCAATTTCCAGCATTCGGTGGTTTCATCATCACAAGGGACTCCACTTGATTACTTTCATTATATCACTTGCCTCTGAAACGTCTGACGGTTGGTTTCAATTGATGAAAGTGTGAAGCAACAAAAAATGTAACTCAACAAAAACAAGACCTGCTTCTAGAAGCTAAAAAATTGCAGAATTTGCGAGAGGAAGAAGAAAATCATGAAGATACTATTTTAAAAAAGGCAAGTAGAACAACAAGAAGCTCGTCTACAACAACAGAAGCTACAACATCAACAGGAAACTATCACATGATTGCAAAAAGATGCAGACGTTTTCCGAAAACAAATTTAAAAAATAATTGACAACTTACTAGAACAAAAACAACAAGCAGAGTATCCGACATTTCAACAATATAATGAAAAAATTTTAGCCCAATTTTGTCCCTCAGTTTGCCAAAAACCTCATAATATCGGACAACTCATACAGAAAAACTAATCAACAGGATATTGGGCCACTAACCGCGATGCAGTCATACTCATCGGCTACTATAAATGACGTTAATAATATTGTTGACGAATAAACTTATGGGACAAAATTTGAAACTCTTGTTATGCACTTGGGAGAAAAAAAAATTTTGTGAACAACTTCGTGAAACAATTGAGATATCACTCCAAAAGTTCAAGCCTCATAGAATTGAAGTTTGCAGAATAATTGAAAAACGATTTTTTGGCAGAGATCAAAACAACACCGAAACAAACATTTTTTAGGCTGATCTGGAAAAATTGTGTTTGAAAATGGATTGAACATTTCCCTGGTCAAAAGGTGAGTGTGTGAAAACTAATCTAACAGGTACTAACATTTGTGACGATGCTAGTGGCATTCAGATACAATTGAAAAACAATTTTACCATTTCCAATGCAAAAATTAAACTGCGGAAAAAAGTTCGCAAACCAAAGGACGTTTGAGTTACGCTTTTGACTGTCAGTTGATAAATTTGCATTTTTTGACGCTATTTCAGCTTTTTTTGTTTTTAGTTCAGGAGTTGAACAACAAACACAATCCTTTTTTCAAAACGTTATTTACTCAAACGTTCTTCCTTTAGTTGAAACTAAAACCGGTCTTAATTATCTTAGTATGTACTATTGTATTTTATTAAGTTATGTTTTTGCATATCGTAAAAGACTCAAATTAATTTAAAAAGTCTTCTCAGGATACATTGAAGAAAATCCTGGTCATTTTCATAATCTGCAAGAAATTTTATCCTTTGAACAATTTCTGGAAACCGAAGGTCAATCTAACACAATCAAATGCTTAGTAAGTTTCAGAAACGCGCAAAAGAAATATCAAGAAATTGTTGATTTTATAGGTACAATTTCGATGAACACTATAGTTGTAACAACAGAAACATGGCTCAAAAACAAAACAGTAGGAAATACTTTTTGATGCTCAAGGCATAATTTTTCTCTTCTTCAACGCCCCGAAAGATTAGTTATAAAAAGAGGGAAGGTGTTGGAATGTGGACTCTTTTATCATTCAAAATGCACATTCGTAAAGATCTCAGGACTGCAAATTTCAGAAAATGTTTTGAGCCTTTTTGGGTTGAAATTGAATCATCAGTCATGCAGAAAACTTTAATCAAGGTTTCCTATTGCTTAGGAAAAAACCTCTTTCCTTACTTTTTAGACGAATTAGGTGGTGAAATTTCTCAGGCGTTTGCTTCGAAAACGGAAATTTTTATATTTGAGGACTACGATATAGATCTTTTAAAACAAGACGAGGCATCAAACTTTTACGACTTTGCTGCAAATTGTGGTTTAACTATACAAAACCTCACTTAACTATCACATGTAACAGACAATAATATCTCACCTATCGACCCTTGTTTAGTTTCCAACAACCAAATAAATTATGTTATGTCGTACGAATTGCTATTCAGCACAGACCATTTTATTCTACCATTTGAAACATCAATTTCTTAAAAATTGAAAAATGACATCCTTGAAATTGAGACAAGAGTTTTCAATAGTTTTATTTTGGAAAAATTCAAATTCTAACTTCAACTTCGCAATTTTTGATGGGTCAGTCATTGAAAAAAAAAAATTCGGGATCGGAAATGTTTTTCACTTTTACTCTTTTTGTTGAAAAAAATATGAGTGATCCACATCTCACAAAAACCATAAATCAAAAATTGGAAACGAAAAACGAAAATCTTGGATCGATAAATCCTTGATTATTTTGATTTAAAAAAATTTAAAAAATGAAAAAATGAAAAAAATTGGCTGTGAGTAGCGCACAGAAATACAAAAAGTTTGGCAATTGCTTTACAAAAGTATCACATGGAAAGTGTTCAGCAGCTTTCCAACATTAAAGAACAATGGAATTTCATTAAACAATTAGGGAAAAAGAGTAAGCAAAAGTCATAAACTATAAGCAAAATAGATCTGGAAATTGGCAAAAAAAACAAAAGATGTTACTGAATTAGCAATTCATTTGAATCAATTTTTTTCAAAACTAGGTGTTTTTGATCGTGAACCTATACCCCGAAATACAAAAAAAAAATTACAAATGCAGCTTTTGATTTTCATTTTGTCACAAGATAAAAAAAAATAAGAGGAATTAGATAACTTATCGTTGAACAAGCCTCCAAGACCCATGATTATAATAGTTTTTGCATTCAACAAGATAAAATTGCCATTGGAGCACACCTTCAATAAATAAATTATAACCCAGAACCAGTTTCCGTGCTTCCTCAAAAAAGCATATACCACCCCTGTCTTCAAAAAAACGTAAGTCACAGGTTGCATCAACTTATAGGCCTATCTGTGTGACAAACACGTTTACAGAAATTTTAACGCTTGCTGTTGAACCAAATTCTGGATTATCTCGAAAAAACTCGTTATTAAACAACTAGTAATTCGGTTTCGGGAAAACAAATCTGCGACTGATGCAGTTATCACTTTTGCGGAAATGGTTTGTGAAAACATGGATCATTCAAGAAAACAAGTGCTTTTTTCTGGAATTTGCTAAAGCTTTCAATCCAGTTCTCTTGAAGTTTTGTTAGAAAAAGTTGAAATGTATGATTTTTCCAAAAATCCATCAAATCTCCTAAACAAATTTTTAGGAGACCGTCAACAATGTGTGAAGCTTCAAAATCATTGTGACTGGATAAAACTTTACCATATCGTTCCACAAGGTACAGTTTTGGGACTTTTAGTTTTCATTCTTTACGTAAATGATTTCAAAAATCAAATCAACAGGAACATGTATTTAGTGCA
This sequence comes from Symsagittifera roscoffensis, assembly GCF_963678635.1. NCBI lineage: Eukaryota > Metazoa > Xenacoelomorpha > Acoela > Convolutidae > Symsagittifera > Symsagittifera roscoffensis. The sequence continues at coordinate 99,216,371 of NC_087062.1, forward strand.
ATTTGCAGATAATACAAATATCTTATGTACAGGAAACTGAATTAAGGATCTGAGAATCTCAATGCTCGAAACACTAGAAAAAGTACATGAGTTTTTGAATGAAAATAAACTTGTCCTTACTGTTGATAAAACGGAACTTATTGTCCTTGGCGAAGAGAATAATTTTAAAAAAGTCATTTATAGTGAAAAAAACAATACCCGCAAGCAATCATGCCAGGTATCTTGGAATTTTAATGGACAAAAAATATTCTTCTGAAGCGGAATTGATTAAATGTATAAGCAAAATGGGTGTTGCAATTAGGTCAATATACTGCGTGCGACATATGGTACCATTTGAAACAAGAATCAATTTTTTGAGAAAACTAGTTTTGTCACATTTATCTTTCAGCTCAGCTTTTTTTCAAAGTCTACCCATGTCTCAAATTGACAGATAAACAGACAAAAAGTTGGGGAATCAAAGTGTGCTATCTACGCAGAAAATATGATTATGTCAGAAAAGAACTTCTCAAGTCTAAGGTCTTTCCAGCCGAACTTCTTATTACCCAGCCTAGTTTGAATAGAATGTTTGATGTGGTGAAAATATCTCACAAAAATGAAATGGGTTCATCTATAACAGAGTACCTGTGAAACTAAACGAGCGCACAAATCAAATAAAACAAAACAAATTCCTTTAAAAAAAGGGAAAAACTTCTGTAGTAATTAATAGCTGTAATAATGAGATCATTTTAAACGTAAAAATGAGAAAAAATTAATGCTAAACAAAAGATTAAATTTGAGCTGGAAAATTTTTTAATGAAGTTAACAAAAAAAATCTTATTGACAGATCCATTAGTTCTTTTCGAGGCTATTTTTAAACTTATTAAGATAATTCCATTTTGTAGCAGCATGTATGTTTAACCAAGCGGTAATTTTGTATTTACATGCTTGTGAAAAAAATGTGTTTGCTGCACGGGCGTAGCGAGTTGCATGCATGCCGCCTAGCATGAAAAAGTGAAAAAACACTCAGTTAGACGCGGTACGCATCAGGTTGAAAATCAGCGGCAAATGTGAGACAACAAAGTCAAACCCAATTGAGCTTATAGCTGCATGCTAAGTGGCACGCAGACAAGTAGGCGGTTCTCGAAATGAGGTCTAAAAGTAGAAAACCGCGTTTTCAAATTTGTCAGTATGTAGAGAGTTACTATGTTAATGAATAGGTCTGAGAAGAGTAAACATTAAGTACTTGCGTGGTATGTTTGCTGATTTCCCGGGTCAGGTCTCAGACTCATGTCCAGATTTTTGTGACCATTTTCTGGCAGGTTCAGACTTTTGCGACCGATTTTAGGCATGTCCGGATTTTTGCGACCACATATATCCTTGGCCACTTTTGCGACCAAAACGGAGATGGCGCGACCGAAACAAGTGCAGACTCTATTTTGTTATGAGCAGAGTTTCAAAACCTAGACTAGGAATTTCCAGATCTTCGCGACAAAAAAACAACAAAACTGAGTTGCAACTTTCGTGACCAAGGCGGAGACGGCGTGACATCCAAGACTAAAGCGGAGTTGGTGAAAATTTCCAGAACCAAGTTGAGACGGCGCTACCAAGAAGCAGTTCTCGCGACCTTCACGACTGAGGTGGGTACAGCGCGACTCTCGCAAACAAGGCCAAAATGCATCCACCCCGGTCGCGGAAGTCACAAGAAAGTTTTCTGGATCGTGCAGTCTTATCCATTCTCTCGAAAGTCGCGCAGTATCTCTCTTGGTCGCAAAGGGTGCGAGGAATTGATTATTGGTCGCGCCGTCTCCTCCTTGGTCTGCAAACATGTCCCGTCTCCACCTTGATCTAGAAACTCAAGCCGTCTTCGCCTTTGTTGCGATGCTCGTGCCGTATCCAGTTTTATACAATTTCATGGACTGAAAAGAAAACGTATGAAAGCCCACACTCAGTAAAAAAATGAAAATAATTGATTATTATAGATTCTTATTGTCAGTCTCCATGCTTTTCCCAAGAAATCGATTATAATCGATTAAGACTGGATTATGATTTTACTTGTTTTTTCTCGAAATAAAAAAAAATACATTATAATTGATTATAATCTATTATAATAGATTATAGTAGATTATAAGAGATTTTCGGAAAAATTATAGTCAATTATAATTATTTATAATTTATTAAAAGGTCACCAGAAATGTTTTTATTATAATGGATTATAAACCGTTCAGGCATCTGAAGTTGGCGCTGATAACTTATTACAATTTTGCTGAAAGTACAATTATAATTATAATACTATCGAGTATTTTCTATTTTTACTGAGTGCGGGAAGAGCAAAGTAAGCATTTTTGGCCCTACGCTGGAAATAAATAACAATATTTGTCTGGGCCAAAAAACTAATTAAAATAGCTGCGCATTTTTTTTACTATGAAGTTGTATGAAAAGCATTTTTGGATCTTGTTAACTATTTCCCTCCTTTTGGTTGGACCTAGTTAACTACCCCCCCCCCCCCTATGCATGTAATAACTTTGACAATCATTGACGTATAAAATATGCATTTCAAAAATTCAACAATTAATTGGGTTTTCATTTTCGCAATTAAAGTTGTTGAGTTTCTCAAAATCGAAATAGGACGGGGGGGGGGGGATAGTTAACAAGATCCGCATTTTTCCATACTTTATGAAATTGTAAGGTCTTAAGCACACAATGGCCCAAAATAAATGTCCATTTGTGACTATTAAATGACGTGTTTAGGGGGGAGGATGTTAACTTGGTCCAATATTACTTCCATATGTTGAGCTAAATTTATGAGATGAAATCTATGAAACTTACGCAAAATGGTCCAACTTTTCAAAAAATGTTTTCAGCAGATAAAAAATATCAGTCGACATTACCGAAAGAGAGGAATTTTGTCAAAAATTAGCTTCAAGTCACTTGTATAATTTGTCTCTTGTAAAACTTTGTCACTCGCCACAAAACAATTTAAACATTTGGTTGGGTTGGTGGAAAATCTTTCGTATCATAAACTGATGCGAGTAGTTCTCTTCCTGTGCCATCCCAGCTCCGAAAAGAATTATGAATATTATGTTGTTTATCAGAAAGTAACTGTGAACAACAATCCAGTGTTCGGATCTACATCTACTTAATAATCCCCCTTTATGAAAGGGGGGAGATTGTTAAGTAGATCAAAATGGTCAATTTTTCGACCAATCAGAATGCAGCAACATCAGTCAGAATTCTCATTAGAAAGCTCAGTGCTAATTTACTTAATTTATTTATAGGCTTAATTTACTGAGTTTATTTATAGGGGTGGAGATTCTTAAGTAGGTACCATATAGGGGGGGATTATTAAGTAGATCCCAGTGTTCCAGTGATTGTATATTCGGTGATAGGCCAACGAGCCGAAGGACCAACAAACCGAAAATGAGATAACCATTTCAACAAGCCGGAAGTTAGTATTATTATGCAACATAACAACAGTGCCGCTGCTGTTTTGCAATTGTTACGTTATTCTGTTGCAATTTCGGCTTCAAGATATGGCGGTTTGTTGATTATACGCCGTATTTTGATTGCAACATTTTGTTTGTTTGTGACTTGCGGTAAACGAAAAATAGATAACTGTTGTATTTGATTTATTCGTTAGATAAAATAGGGTTTACAAAGGGTGGCGTCTAACATAGGCGATTACTCGGGTAGCCGAAAAACATGCGAGCCTCGGTAGAGAGAATTTTAGCTTCAACAAACACAAAGTGCCGCCTCCATTGAGCAGCGAACGCCTGCTCGGCTTAAGCTAAATTTTCAACTATCTGGTAAAAGAAAAAAATTGGCTATTCCTATCCTGGTATACGGCTCACCTTGGGGACTCTCCTTTAAAAGGAGCTTGATGACGTAATAGGTTGTAAATTTGGTTGTAAATCAGCCGAAGTATAAACCAGTCGAAGTATCAACCAGCCGAAAATACGTAAGTCTTATATAATAGTTATGTAACAATTATGTAACAGTTACGAAAGTCATGCAATTTTCATTGATGTGTGGTAACGTTTAGGCTGGTTTATACTTCGGCTGGTTTAATTAATCTCGTTCGATTTCACATAACTTACAAGCGGTAATATTATTGCGACAGTCTAGACATTTATACAAACCAACTTTGCTGACAATTCAGTGATCAAAAATCATCAACTAGAAATAAGCAAGTCTCAAAACAGGCTTTTGGGTGCAGGCGGTTAAAAAGCAGGAAATATCCCAACAAATTTACGAAATGTGTGTTGAACTCGATAAGCAGTTTGTTTTACTATGCGGTTTTCGCAGACTAAAAACCTTCTTACATCAACTTTTTACATCAAGTTTTTTTTCATCAAAAAAAGAAGGTTGTTTCGGACATGTTTTTCTGAGTTTGTAGCTATGCAATTGAAGATTTTCTTGCGAGGTTTTTTGGCTCTATGCGATACATATTCCAAGTTAATCTCCAGTTTATAAGTTTTAATCATGCGCGCCCTCCTTTGAAAATGAAATCATTTTATTGCAAACTATCAAGTGCAAAAAAAAGTTGATGCAAAGAGGGTATCTACTTAACAATACCCCCTATGGTATCTACTAAAGAGTCTCCACCCCTATAAATAAATACAGTAAATTAACACTATAGCTTTTATTTTGAGAATTCGAATTTTGCGGCATTCTGATTGGTCAAAAAATCGACCATTTTGATCTACTTAACAATCTCCCCCTTTCATGAATGGGGGAGAGGGGGGGGGGGGGATTGTTAAGTAGATGCGGAATATGTATCGCATATAGCCAAAAAGCCTAGCTAGAAAGTCTTCATTTACATTGCTACAAACTCAGAAAAACATGTCCGAAACAACCTGTGAATATTTGCCACGCACTCCCAAATCCTGGACAAATCGGGGCTCAAGGTTTTGATGCTGGACATCGGAGTATGTTTGAGCTCCCAACCAGGAGTGAATTTGAAAAACTCGGCCTATTATCAGAATAATGTCAATCCGTTCACGAATGTCGTCAAAGGTCATCTCCATAAGCTATCGGTCCCAGTTGACAAATCAGTCGAGACGGTCTTGGACCCCTTTTTGCTACTCGCCGCCATACGACAAACGAGGCACGTACGAGATATCAAACCAGAACCCAGATCAAGATCCGAGTAAGAACCTCTCGGGAGCCGAGGCCACGTACGCTGTCGGAGGAATGGGGACGCACTGGACTTGCTCGGTGCCGCGGACAAATCCGGAGTTAGAGAGGTAAATACGAGCCGGAACCCGAGTCGAGATTTTTCACCTAATTTGAAGCAAGATTTGAGCGGTTTGAGCGGTTTTTTTAGACAATTACGCTCAAAATCTTGCTTCAAAATGAGCGGTTTGAGCGGTTTTTGAACGGTTTATCTAAAAAAACCGCTCAAAAACCGCGCAAGATTTAATAATAAAAAGTCGACCACGGAGGGGTTCGAACCCGCAATCTTCTGCTTCGACGCAATCTTCGTCTTGTCCGTTAGTCTATGCGGACTTACTGGAAACTTAGTATTCGCTGTATATTAATCTTCCAGCAAGGAGCTTATCAAGGTTCATGCATGCTTAATATCTTATACATTATTAAGCACAGTGCTACATTACAAATATAAAGACAAAATATTACCTTTGCTGGAACTTTTGCTTCTTCGAAGAGTTTAACTTTTGGTAAACTTTGAAGACAATGATGATATAACAGTTTTGAATCGATGGTTAAACGTGAGGGGGTTACGTCGTGGGTTGGGGGGTACGTTGAGGGGGGGGTACGTGGGGGGGGGGGGGTACGTTGGTGGGGGGGGGGTTTGTTGGATGTTAGATACGTTGAGGGGTTACGTTGGGGGGAGGGAGTACGTTGGGGGACCTCGACCCGGGAAGACCGCTCAAAAACCGCTCAAAAACCGCTCAAATCTTGCTTGAAAAACCGTTCAAAAATCACCGCAAGAAATGAGCGGTTTTTGAGCGGTTTTTTAAGCAAGATTTGAGCGGTTTGAGCGGTTTTTCCAAAAAAACCACCCAAACCGCTCAACCCGCTCAAATCTTGCTGGAAAACCGCTCAAACCGCTCAAATCTTGAGCGGTTATTGAGCGGGATCTCGACCCGGGAAGTTGGGAGCTAATTTGAAAAGTCAAGATTTTCTTTGAGATTTAACAAAGATTCTTCAAGGTTTTTCGAAGATATCAAAGATTGATGGACTTGGGACGCACTTTTGAAACTTAACTTTCTGTACGCGACAGACGTCTCTCACTTTCAGTCGAGACCCGCCAAGATATAATTTTTGCATTTCTTCATTTGTGAAGCTCTGAGTGGTTGACCGCAAATAGCAAAACAGCTCAGCTGACATCCCGGGTTGAAGTCCCACCGTTAATTATCGCTTTTTCTGTAGTCTCCCAGTGATCGCTTTTTTCCAGCGCTGATTCATGTATAAATCAGAGTTTTTTTTGCTGAGCTAAACCTGCGATATTTCAGAGCTATTTCAGTAAGGATTCAGTAGAAAATCATCGCTAAACCTCAAGAAATTTCAACTCATTCCAGGAGCTTCAAATTTCCCGGGTTGACATCCATTCACCAAAAATGCTTATCATACAATTCCATACATCAGGTGTGTGGAAAAAGGCTTGTCATACAATTTTCATACAGTTTCTAAAAATGGTTGAAAAAAGATATAAACTCATTTCTGTGGCTGTTTGATTCTAATAAAACAGTCTGGTAAAAAAAACCGAGGTTTTCGTTTTTTGAAAAAAATGCTTATTATTTAATTCCCATATATGGAAATTGTATGACTGGCATTTTTTTGATGGCGACACAAAAATTTTTGAAAAATTTTCCCAAAAACTTTTAGTTTTTTCAACCGTAAATCGAATTTGGTACGCAAACAAACATTTTTCGAAATTTTTTTTTTGCAGGTAAAATTTATTTTTTTGTGTGCATAACATAGTCCTGGTTACAATAATATTCGCTTTTATTTTCTTTTGACTTATTTTTTTTCTTCATAAACGCTGAAAATTCCTATTTCCTTTGTATGGGGTGTTTATTTATGCCTTGATCAATGTCTGATAATTTGAAAATTCAAAAATTTAAAATAATCAACATTAAAACATTTTGCCAAAAACTAAAAGTTTGTTGCTTTTGTTATATCAATTGTGAAAGACAGCCGAACTCAGGTTGTTTTCTATGCATTGTAAATGCAAAGACTGTCCAATTTTTGGTGCTTTGAGTAACCAAGGTCTTTGTCACTTGTGTTCGGCTGCAAACACAACCGAAAACTTTTCAGAAATAAATTTAGAAAGAAAAAATCAAAATTTTTGGTTTATGGAAAAACATCTTTCATACAATTTTCATTTATGGAAAATGGTTTATGATAGAGATTTCATACAATGTTCTGTACGTATGGCATTGTATGGAATTGTATGACAAGAAGTTTCTCATATATGGGATTTGTATTATAAGAAGTTTCGGTCATCCCGGGCATACAATTTCCTTTTTTGAAAAATCACTAATCATAGACTTTTTATGCAATTTTTGGTACGTATGGAATTGCATGAAAAGTATTCTGATGATTCGATTTTTTTTGATATATGAAAACTGTATGACTAGCTTTTTTGGTCAACCCGGGAGCTTTGTCTATTTTTTTCTGAATTTCCCACAACTTTTTTTTGCTGCGACTCAAGGCCGTTTTTTGCAACTAAAATTTTCACGTGGTGCAGCCGAAATTGGACAGGCTGTGGTAGACCTGAAGCCAAAGATCAATTGAGAGCTCATCCTCACACACTATTATTGCCATCACAGCGGATCGATTACGCCATCCGAATATCACGAAGTGAACGCCTTACCACTATGCTAAGTGCCTCTGACTTTTGAAAAGTAAGCTATTAGCGAACAAAAAAAGCATTTGTACTTTACATAGCGAGTGGAGGGATGATTTTCAAAACAAAATTCATAAAAAAACTTGAACATTTTTTCACAGCGAACACTACTACATAGACCTTAAGAAACAGTCCGACCGTTCAGGGCTTCGCCTTGATACGAGCAATCTTTTTCTAGAACGAATAGTTTTTGTGTTTGTCAAAAAAAATCATTTATTAAAATTTTTCCATTTAAATTTTTTATCATCTTCTTCAAAATTGAAGACTACATCAATAATTTGTTCAGCCTTGTTATAGCTAGAAAACACTCAGCTACGAGTATAATTCATGTTCATGGGTATTTTGTTTGCTCAGGTCTAGTTTGATTTCGAACGAGGAATGGGACAATCTCTACGAGGAGGCTGAGGGGTACCTTAAGAAGACTCAGAGTGACTCTGCAAAAGGTATCGTAGATTCCTTAGACCTCAGCGACCCCAAATAAAAAAGTATTGAGTACTTCCAAAATGCCTCGCAAAATCATAATTCAGATTCTACAACAAAATTAGTTGATTTTTTTTGAACTACAGCAACAATATTTGTTTATTTCCAAAATAATACTATTGTGGCAAAGGGTAATCATTATCAGACCACCGCCATATAAACCCAATAAAAATAGACTTGAACACTAAAGATATGCGTCCGTGACCAGTGGGACCCTCGGAAATATCAGCGCAACCTGCGTGACCCAAGTAAAGGTAACTCCATCCCAAGCAAAGCATACGCGACCGACGTGAAATATCTTCGATTGAATATAAAAGTTTGATTTTTCAGTACAGTTAAGTCAAATTATTTATGGGCGTTCTGATTCTGTTTTTGGTTAACTGCATTACGAGGTCAAAATGTGCACTGGGGTGCAAAATTTGGTGTTTCTATGTTCCTGGATTCCAAAGACAAGTCTTTAAACATGTTTCAAAATGTAAATGGATTCCATTTACAAACATTCTGTGGATTCCACTTTCAATTACCTGTAACGTAAAGTTGTTGACGCCATATAAAATACAAGCGATAGATTTCGCTCCTAGTAACAAAACAATTATGGCGAATAAGCTTCCTTCAACAAGTTTGGAACGATTTCTAAGACGGATTAAATCTCCGCTTACCCGTTAATAGCGCGGGATCTACTTAACAATCTGTCCCCCCTATTGTATCTACTAAAGAATATTCACCCCTGCAAAAAAAAACATTAAATTCGCACTAGAGCGTTGTATGTAAATTCAAATTTTGCTGCATTCTGATTGGCCGGAATTTAGCTGCAAGTAAGCCACTTAACAATCTCCCCTTCGTCCCCCCTTCTTGAAAGGGGGCGAGGTTGTTAAGTATATCCATAGCGCGAAATATATCGCGCGTTAATTGTCCCAAATTGGCAAAACGGCGATTTTTTTTTGCCAAATTGGCAAAACACGATCACAAGTGAAAATGTTTTTCAAATTTAATCTCAGAACAACGATACCTTTTGAATGATACAAAAAAAAAATCCCGTCAAAAATGGCTAGTTAAAAAGTCGAAATTCGTTTGAAGGAAAAAACTCACCCCGAGCACAAATATTGCGTTACGTTTGTTACGAAAGTCGGAACAATTACACCAATAAGAACAAGACTGCTCGTATCAGGGCGAAGCTTTGAATGTTACGACTGCCTTTTAAGGTCTATGGAGCAGTAATAACTTGATAAAATTAAATGGAACAAAATATAATGATTTTTTTAAAATTTGAGATTTAGTGTGTGAAAATCATCCCCCCACACGTCATATAAAATACAAAGGATAGATTTGGAACGATTTCTAAGACGGATTAAATCTCCGCTTACGCGTTAATAGCGCGAAATATATCGCGCGTTAATTGTCCCAAATTGGCCAAAATGACCATGTTTAAACCCCCATACCTTTACGAAAAATGATCACAGATGAAATATTTTTTCAAATTTAAGCTCAGAACAACGATGCCTTTTGAATGATACAAAAAAATCCCGTCAAAAACTCGAAATTTGTCTGAGGAAAAAACCCCACCCCGAGCACAAATATTTTGTTACTTTTGTTGCGATAGTCGGAACAACAATATGAATTCTAATGATTTGATTCAAATGAATATTATCTTAGCAACGTATTTAATAACAGGATATTTTTTATATTGTTATTTGGTGAGAAGGAAATTCGAACAGGTAAGAATGGAATTTAATTGGTGAGAACTAAAACCAAATTTTTTATTTGCTTTAATACCTTATAGAAATTGTTCCAAATTGATTGAAACAAGCTATTTAACATAACTTATACGTTAATAGAAGCGAAATCTATCACTTTGTACTTTAAATGGCGTATGGGGGGATGATTTCAAAAATAAACCCAAAATTTTCATTTTTTAAAGCGAACACTGCGTCATAGACCTTAAAAGACAGTCAGAACATCCAGGGTTTTTCTCTGGTACGAGCAGTCTTGTTTGATTTAATCACCGGCTGAGGTAACGAACGCAAAATCCGAAGAAACTTATTTCATCAGAGGACCTGAAACTAAAGGTTACTTTTTCATTGTAATGCAAGAAGATTCTACACACAGAGAATTTTTCTTATAACAATTAGAAATAAATTATAGGGATTTTAGGATTGCACTAACAAAATTGAAGATTTCTAACTCTGTATTCAGTTTAACTTATGAAAACTTGTGTTTTCAATAAATAGTGGATTCACTTGGAAAATGTTTTATTAACAAATACTGCCTTAAGAGCTGTAGAAAGAAACTTGATATAGAAATAAAAAGATCAGTGCACGTTAATAATAATTTTAAGAAGAAGATAACATTTTTTATATCTGAAATTTTTTTTTATAAAACTCAGATTAACCCAGATTTTTTGTCAATTCAATGCCATGTGTTATTTGTTTTAGGCTCAAATTCCGGCTTTTGTTATGATTAGCCATGAAATATAAAATCTGAATTGTCCCATTTTTCAATTCCATTGACAAAAAAAACCGCCCTAAGTCGTTTTCGAGGAATTTAACACAAATATGAACGTGCTTCGACTTTGCAGGAATACGGGGAGCTTTCAGATTCAAACTACAAGCCTCAAAATCTGCCTCTCAGCGTTCACAGGCGCAAGGACAAAGACACCTTCTGTAAATGGGCTCGGCGGCATTTATTCTCGGTGAATATGCGTCGCAGTCGGCAGTCGACCCTGTCGACGAAACCGAGGAACAACCAATGGGAACCCGAAGGTTCGTCATCAAGGAACAGCGCATTTGTCGTCGTCTTGTGTTCGACGAAAATGAGCCGACAAAGATTCGATACGCAGTGGTTGAAAATCTGTTGCATGGAACGTCCATGAATGTTCATGCGACCCAATTTGTAATTTGTGGGGGCACTGTTTTGGGCGCACAGCTGCTGTATGCGTCAAACATTCGTCCAGAAGCTCTAGGCAGGTTCGAAAACTTCGCTTTCAATAAAACATTCCAGCGAAAAAATTTCCCAAATATGCATTTTTTCAAACAAAATTTTATGTTTAGTGTCAATAGGAGATTTTTTCGAAATCTCGCCCAAAAAGGGTTTAAAACGGTACGCACGTGACATACAACAACTCCAACTGAAGTATCTAGAACTAGGGATATAAAAAATCACCGAAGTGGGTTAGTCGGAACCAAAAAGAAATCATTTCAAAAATATTTTTTCTGATGTTTTTTTTTGCAAAGCAGTTTTGAAAGTACTAGACGCCTAAAACGTACTAAATCGTGTACTTAATTGCGATCTGCGAAACGTATTTGGGAAATAATGTCGAAAAAAAAAGATTTCATTATTCGACAAAACTTTGAAATCATTCAACATTACTATTACCCAACACTGCAATTTGTAGATATATTCTTTTTACTGTAGATATTTGACTGAACAGCCTTTGGCCTTCTGCCAAGTTGTTTTGAGCAGAGACAAAATCGAGTCAATTCGGGAGGATCAAAGATTCAAGAAGGACCTCGATATCCATCAAGAACTTCATCCAAATGATCCGGTTCCGATTCCACTGAATGACCCAGATCCCCAATGCTGGATCCCTGTGAGTTCTGGACGACCATGGCACTGTCAAATTCACCGGGATGCTTTCGCGTTCGGTGACACTGCTCCACATATCGACCAGCGACTAGTCGTCGACTTCTGGTGGTTTGGTCTGGTGAAACAGGTCCCCGAGAACCGAGTGACATTTTCGGACAAGAATCATGACATATTCGGGATGCCTCAATCGACATTTCATTTCGAGGAGTCAACCGAGTTTGCCGACCAGAATCACGACATGCTGCACGACATGGTACGCGCTACTAAGGAACTCGGCGGGTACCTTCCTGGGAGCTACCCGCAGTTTATGCAACCCGGTACCTCGCTGCACATGCACGGGCATACTAGAATCGGAGAGGATCCAAAAACTTCAGTCGCTGATCGGAACTCCAAAGTATGGGATACTGATAACCTCTGGATTGGAGGCTGCGGCTGCATTGACACGGCTATCGCATGCAATCCTACCCTCACTGCTTGTGCTCTGGCCATTAAGGCCGTAAATGACAGCATGTTGGCTCCTAACGAATAGAAGAAAAAGGAAATTGTGCTGCGAAATGAACTCAAGTTCACATATGGAGAAACGTGAAAACAATATTTGTTGAATACAAAAACTGACAAGGTGTTATATAAAAAGTGATGTTTTGGTGTCTTCGCGAATCAAGCTTATTTTTTCTTTAACCGCCTTTGTGAGCACCAGAAAAGGATAAAGTGTGGCTGTGAATGATCTGATCTAATTATTTTTGCACAATTTTATCTACAGTAAACGTATTTATAAATCAAAGTTTGGCGGCATTTTTGTTATCAATTTTTATTTAAGCCTTCCTTAGCTTCATTTGATGCTGTGTTCAGAGATGAAATTGTCTTCACAGCTATGCGGTTATCCTGCTAAGAGATATTTTTTAATCTTGTTATTCCTAATCTATTTTCTCTAATCTGATGAAATTGGTGAATCTGTCTTTCAGCTGCCAAGAAGCCTGTGAAATTTTGAAAACTTTGAAGATTGAATACTGATTTATAATTCTAACGCGAACTGAGTTTTCAAAAAATGAACGTTTTCCAGCGTTTTTTCTTCGATAGTTGATTTTCTTATAAAATAAATATCCTCTGTTGGAGTTGCTCCACGGATTGAGGTGCTCGAATCATGTTTTGACGTTGTAAGTCGAGAAGGTGCAGTTTTGACTGAAATTCCGCGGTCAAGAAGCAATTTCAGGCCGAGCACAAAGTCGAAACATACCTGATTTCGATCGAGAAAGTCGTCGACACATAGGTCGAGTACAGTGGAGCACATTGCAATTTTTCAAAACATTTTTTTTTCAGAATATTAGTTAAATTGGAGAAAAAACCTATGGTAGAAAGTTGCAATCAGCAACAATCACTTGAGGAAATTTGCTTAGCGCGATTAAAAGTTTCGCAGTAACCCTTCATTTTTTTGAGATCTATCTTAGGTTCCTTGCGGCAAAAAAAGTTAAATATACCGAGGTCTCATCAAATCTCATATTGTTCAGATCAACAATTTCACTCCCTATTGGTAATGAAAAAAGAAAAAAGTTAAATTATTCTTTATGTAAAAACAGTTTTCGCCGACGGAAATGCGCAAGTTTGATACAGAACATATAAAAATTGAAAAAATCATCTAAAAAGTAAAACATGATTTTTTGTCGATTTACTCAAATTTTTCTTAGTCTCGCCTTTTTTTTCAGATCATTTTTCTCGACAAAAGTGTGCCATTCTGCCGGAAAGAAAAGAAAGAAAACGAATAAAGGCCTTAGTAAAGAAAAATTACTGCGAAAGAGGGTCTAGATATTCCGAAAATTCGAATTTTTAAAATTTCGAATGACGGGCCAATATTTCTGAGAAATACAAAAAGACCGCCATTTTGACTAAAAAGGACGAAAAAACAGAACAACAACGACGGAGATAGCAGAAACGGTCGCACGAAAGAACGAGAGAAACGAAGCCTCTTATCGTGGCAATAACACACGATAAGAACCTTAGCAGTGGAAATTGGTGGAAAAGGAATATTCCACGGAACCCTCCCGTGCCACAAATTGGGAGAGATAAGAACGTTATCTCGAGAAGAACACGGGAGCGGAGGCTTGGCCCCCCAGAGACTGTTGTATGTGAAGGGACTATATAAAACTGACTTTTTAGCTACTTGGATGTCGTAGAACTTTGAATTAACACCGGTATTATTTGATATTTTAGAATATGAGTAGCTAGAAAGAGGAAAGGGTCAATCCATCTCGTCGAATAAAAGAATGGATTGATGGAAGTTTTTGACAAACATGCTGAGAACTACATATATAGGAGATTTCTTTCAGAAGGGACGACACTTTTTGGGATTCCAGGGACATAGCAGAAAATGGCTAATTGAAACTGATAACTGTCAAAGCTACAAATAATTGCAGTGGGTATGAATTGAATCAAAAGCGCGCTCATCATTGGATTCCACAAAAAACACATGTTCATTGGTGCTCAAAGTTAACACAAAGCTCCATGAAATCGCTCGCCAACCAAAAGCCAAGTCTTACGCGTCTTTGTTGACTATTTGTTTCTGGATTTTTTCGTGTTTCTCAGTTTTTATTTTTTTTTAACTAGTTTTTTAAGTTTTTTTTTCCTTTTTTTCAATTTTTTTTCATTTCTTTAATTTTTTCATATACACTTTCAATTCAGGCACGATTCAGTCGAATTTTATTCAGAATATCTTTTGTTTTTAGCCTACAAAAGAAGACAACATTTTCATTTGTGAAATCATATTTAGTTTATTGAGAGGTCACTTTTGAGCTAGGCTTCAGCATCGTCCAGGCTGTTATGAAAAAATTGCCGGTGATGACCAAAATGAAATCGGCGATTTCGACGAATGTCACCATGCTCCCCCCAATCAGCAAACCGAGAAGACCCCCGACTGCACTGCTAGCCGAGAACAACTCGTATTTGGCGCTGACGATCGTGTCCACAGTCGTAAATGACGCCATGTGAACTGTGAGCATGCCTAGGTTTTTGCGGGCGTAGTCGTAGTCCACTGAGACATTGCTGCCGATCACTCCTCTGATCTGTCGGAAGTCTCGTCTGTTTGGAAATTCGCTCCAAGTTTTGTCCATTTTGTATTTGGTGAATCCGCACTGAGGCTTACAGCGGGCACCACACTTTTCTAAAATCAAAACAACGATTGGAATTTTTTTGGAAAAAAAGGTATTACATACAAATTACCAAGTTCTGACAAATTTAAATGATACAGAAAGCAAAAAAATTGACAATTTGGGATTTTTCTGCCAACCACCGTAGCCCGAAGACAAGAAATAAATATAAGCCAGACGTTCAATGCTCGCATCGAAGCAAAATCCTATTAACAACAAATCTATATTTTTAAAAAAGATGCTACCGAAACATGACCGCGAGATACAAAAAAGCAAATAAATACGACGAAATATTTCATAACTGCGACGAAATATGGTCAGGTCGAAGTCTTCTGAGATGCAGAGAAAATGGATAGAGATCAGCCTTACCTGTTTATAGCGAAACAACCCTGAAGGAAGTTAAAGATCGAGCGATCATGCAATTCATCACGCCGAGATTCGGTACCGAAACCAAAAGCGAGCCACTTGCTAACGAGATGATCCAAAACTGCAAACTGATTATAAAGAGGCAGAGAACAATGTATTCAGAGAATAGTTGAATAGGATTGAGTAACATCCAATTGTCAGGTTTAAAATGATATATCAGAAAACTTAAATTAAAGTTTCGGCGCACAGACAATTCGGCCAAAGACAATTCAGCCAATTCAGCCAAAAATATACAGACAATTCAGCCTGAGACAATTCAGCCAGTTTTACATAACGCTAGATTCGAAAGAAAAAAATCGGAAATGGAGTTATTTCTTGGTTTAAGGTCACCGGTGGGCGCGCTACGCGCGCGTCGCCGCTTTGCGGCGATAACCGGCTCTAAATTTCGTATAGAGTCCTACTCTCTGTTGGCAAGCTCGCAACACGTTGGCGCGACTGCGGCGGTCATTATTATTGGCTGAATTGTCCTCTGGCTGAATTGTTTGCATACTTTGAATTTCAAATCGGCTGAATTGTCTTTGGCCGAATTGCCTGGACGCGGAAAATTTCTTCTGGTGCTACTGCTGTTACTTTGATTAACAACTTGTCAGCGAAAAAGAGTAAGAGCGAACGCGCCACACACCTCTATCTTAAAACAAAATCCATTATACACCCAAAAGTAATAGCGCTTTCAGGAGCGTGGCTTTGTGATAACGGCAATCATAAACACTTTATGTTTGAAAACTATTCAGCATCACTGTCGAGAAAGGGAGAGAGCTGTATGGATGCACATGTAAGACTAGTTTGATACTAAGTAAGTTTTCAAACTGTTGTTTGGGACCAGCAATCTAAACCTAATTGAGTTTCAAATTTCGTCGTGGAGGGTTTTACTCAAAAATTACTCAAAGGGGTACAGGGATGAAAAACTACTTTGTAGTTGAGGAATGAGTTTTCATAACTAACGAACATGGCGTTGATAATATTGTTCACTATCTGCCAGATAGTTACCTCGTTTATAGGAAGTGAGATTGAAGCTGGGTATACTTGTTAGGAATTGAGATCGAAGTTGGGTATTTCGACAGGATTTGAGATCGAAGTTGGGTATTTGACAGGAATTGAGATCGAACGTTTGGCATTCCAACTGGTAGCAGATCAAAGTAGAATTTAAAAGATATATTTTTAAACGCTACTGCACGTAGATATATGTAAACGGAATCCGCAAAGAAAATGCGGATTCCACTAACAGTTTGCGGATTCCACTTATAATTTGGAGATTCCACTTACAGTTTGCGGATTCCGCTTACAGTTGCGGATTCCACAACAGCTCAATTCAGCGTAGATATATGTAAACGGAATCCGCAAAGAAATTGCGGATTCCACTTACAGTTTGCGGATTCCACTTACAGTTTGGGGATTCCATTTACAGTTTGCGGATTCCGCTTACAGTCTGGATAGGCGCACACTTTTGTGTCTGTATGTCCCTGGATTCCAGAGACAAGTCTTTAAATAAGTTCCAAAATATAAGTGGATTCCAATAACAAATATTCAGTGGATTCCGCGGTCAAATACCTAAAACGTAAATTTTGTCGGCACATTTATTTTGTCCCGAACAAGCAAATATAGCTGGTTGTTTTGGATTCCACAACTGTGAGTGGATTCCGCAAAATGTAAGTGGAATCCGCAAATACAAGTGGAATCCGCAAAATTTGTAAACATAATCCGCAAACTGTAAAGGAATTCAGAAATTTATTTAATGCATATGCACTTGCGGAACTTAAATGCAAGGATTTAACCTTTGTCAGCGAAATCCACGAACAAATCGTAAAATATTGGATAACTAAATCGATGGATGTCAACTTTAGTGTTTGCGAGCAGTTTTTGGGATCATAATTTTGGAAACACAACACGAATAAATTCACTGGTTTAATTCGTTAATTGGGCTAAGTCATTATTTGGTTGACATATCGCCGAATTAGGTCAGTATTTGAGATTCAGTATTTGGAATTTTGTGTTTCACATTCAGTTTCTGCGAGCCTGAACTCAAATCATTTTGTTCACAGGGAGTAAATGATCTTTTGAACTAATTTGAGTAAATTAGTATTGAATAAAAATTACCAAAACTTGAATTACTGCAGAATTAAGTTTTAAGTTCAAAAACACGAAAAATATATAGTCCTGAAAATAATGTCTTTACAAACTGAGTTCTGGTTTCGCTTTTTGAAAATATTTCAAACTGGCTAAATTAAAATTTTTTTATTTTATTTGAATGGCTTAAAATGAACTGATGAAAATATTTACAGGAAATGAGATTGATGACAGGAATTGAGATCGAAGTTAACCTTTGTAGGAATTGAGATCGAACTTGGGTATTTCGACAGGATTTGAGATCGAAGTTGGGTATTTGACAGGAATTGAGATCGAACGTTTGGCATTCCAACTGGTAGCAGATCAAAGTAGAATTTAAAAGATATATTTTTAAACGCTACTGCACGTAGATATATGTAAGCGGAATCCGCAAAGAAATGCGGATTCCACTTACAGTTTGCGGATTCCACTTACAATTTGGGGATTCCATTTACAGTTTGCAGATTCCGCTTACAGTCTGGATAGGCGCACACTTTTGTGTCTGTATGTCCCTGGATTCCAGAGACAAGTCTTTAAATAAGTTCCAAAATATAAGTGGATTCCAATAACAAATATTCAGTGGATTCCGCGTACAAATACCTAAAACGTAAATTTTGTCGGCACATTTATTTTGTCCCGAACAAGCAAATATAGCTGGTTGTTTTGGATTCGACAACTGTGAGTGGATTCCTCAAAATGTAAGTGGAATCCGCAAATACAAGTGGAATCCGCAAAATTTGTAAACATAATCCGCAAACTGTAAAGGAATTCAGAAATTTATTTAATTGCATAGGCACTTGCATATAATCGAGTATGATGGGTTATTGTGGCTTTTTATTTGAAAACAATCAATTTTAATCAAACTTGATTTAAATTTGCCATGAAATTGATTACCTGGGTTGACCTCCATACACTGAAATTCTTATAGTACAATTCCATCCATCAAGTGTATGGATAAACGCTTCTCATACAAATTTTGTACAATTTCAAAAAAACGGTTGAAAAAAGATATAAACTAATTTTTGTGGCTGTTTGATTCTAACAAAACAGTCTGGTGATGAAAAGCGGAAGTTTTCGATTTTCGAAAAAAATGCTTATGATACAATTCCCATATATGGAAACTGTATGACTAGCTTTTTTTGATGGCGACACACAAAATTTTTCGAAGTTTTTATTGAAGTTTCTCCAAAAAATTTTTATAGCTTTTTTTAACCGCAAGTCGAATTTTGTACTCAAACAAACGTTTTCCTCAAAAATTTTTTTGTGCGAAATTTGTTTTTTTTTGTGCGCGTAACGTCCTGGAAACACTTCTTTTTCGCTGAATAACTTTTTAAAAATCGCTGGAAACTCCACTTTTTTGTTTTGCATGTTTATGTGTGCCTTGATCAATGTCTCATATTTTAAAAATTTAAATTTTTATAATAATCATGTTGAAAAGTTTTGCAAAAATTTAAAAGTTTGTTACTTTCGTTATATCATTTGTGAAAGACAGCTCTTAGATAATTCAGGTCATATCTATGCATTGTAAATGCAAGACAGTCCAATCTTTGGTGGTTCGAGTAAACCAAGGTTTTTTGTCACTTGCGTTCGGTTGCGATCATAACCCAAATTTTTTAAGAAATTACATTTCGAAAAAAAATGAAATTTTGGTTTATGGAAAAACACTTGCCCTACAATTTTATTATAAGGAAAAATGCTGAATCATAGAGATATCATACAATTTTCTGTACGTATGTAATTGTATGGAACTGTATGACAAGAAGCCTCTCATATATGAAAATGGTATGATAAGTTTTGGTCAACCCGGCTACTTAGAGAGCAATTTAGTCAAAGAATATATTAATATATTTTCAGTCGAGAATAATGGTGGAACCTGATCTAAACTATATTTTATGATTGGATAAGTTAGATATTTTACCACTGTAAAGTATTTAATATTAACCAATCATGAACCCTCTAACTAACAACCCACTTATTTGAGATCGAAGTTGGGTATTTCGACAGGATTTGAGATCGAAGTTGGGTATTTCGACAGGATTTGAGATCGAAATTGGGTATTTGACAGGAATTGAGATCGAACGTTTGGCATTCCAACTGGTAGCAGATCAAAGTAGAATTTAAAAGATATTTTTTTAAACGCTACTGCACGTAGATATATGTAAACGGAATCCGCAAAGAAATTGCGGATTCCACTTACAGTTTGCGGATTCCACTTATAATTTGGAGATTCCACTTACAGTTTGCGGATTCCGCTTACAGTTGCGGATTCCACAACAGCTCAATTCAGCGTAGATATATGTAAACGGAATCCGCACAGAAATTGCGGATTCCACTTACAGTTTGCGGATTCCACTTACAATTTGGGGATTCCATTTACAGTTTGCGGATTCCATACAGTTGCGGATTCCACAACAGCTCAATTCAGCTATACACATGTCTCATTATTTGTTTATGGATTCCACAAACAGTTCTGGATTTGGCAAATACAGTTGCGGATTCCGCAAATGTATTATATTTTTGGAGCAATTTTAAACGGTACAGTGTTTTAGGTATTTGTTTGTGGATTCCAAAACATCAAAGAAGATCAAAGAAAAATAGCAATGTTGCGGATTCCGCGACAAATTTTATTTGGGCTTGTTGCGGAATCCGTTTACAATGCACATACTTACCATGCACAGTTTGGCCTCGTAATGGGTTACTAAAAAAATTAAGGAATGACTTTGGTTTGTGAAAAGTGTCTTTTTGTGCTCAAACTTGTGGAAATAACCAAAAGTTTACAGAAAGGAGATAGTTGAGCACCCGAATGCCATTCTGATTTTCTAGAGAGTACTTAGACTCTCAAGTATTTTGAGTAGTCCCTTATTAGCCGTGAATAAAAAAAACACCAAAAAACAATAAACATTTCTTGCCATTTGATTTAATTTTGTAATAATTTTGCTTCGATTTCATTAGTTAAATTATTGCGTATAATGATGTTTTGGGGGCGGAAAATGTTTAGAGGCGTTGGCCTGTTGATGCTCCGAGATAGGTTGCAGTCAATAAATTAAATTGATTCAATTGTGTGAGTTTGTACAACGTGATGTAATTGTGTAATGCCCGCTGATAATTAATTAACTAAACAAATAAAAACGTAAAATGATTTCTGAAAAAAGTTATAAAAACCGGGCTGTTCTCCATTTTAATCAATTAAAATAATTTTTCTTCTTTGGAAAGTTTTTTTTTGAAATACATCGAAAAAAAATTGATCAAGAATGGAACTTTTTTTTCTTTGAAGAATGGTAACAAAACAATTCATTTTTAGTCTGTAACTTATTCTTTATGATTTTTGAATTTTAGAGAGACGGACTATAAAAAATCCAATAAAATATATTCTTATTCGTGAACTTCCAATGCGGTCCAGCTAATTGTTCTTAGAATTTGCTAAACGACACAAAATTTGCATCTTTAACGGATAATTTATGAGTTAAAGAGTGACGGAACATTTAAGGTGTTGCCCTCATATATTAGCAGACTTGTACTATAATAAGGGCGCAATTATTTCTGTTTTCTTTATGCGTATCTTGCAAGTAGGCTTGAAATAGGTCTCAAAAATTGTTCTAAGAATGAAAAGTTTCAGCTAGTTGCTAAAAAGAATGTGCTACTTTGCTTCAGTTGTATCAATTTCATCAGTTGCTACTTACTTTTTCTTCAAATCGGAGCGGTATTCGTGGGGTGTCGGATTCTGGGATTCTGGTGTGGGGCTGACTGAATTATACTTTGAAATCAAAAGAGAGAAAAACAAAAAAAGGTAACAAAAAGTAATTTAAGGAAAACAAAAATGATTTATAATCGAGTATGATGGGTTATTGTGGCTTTTTATTTGAAAACAATCGATTTTAATCAAACTTGATTTAAATTTGCCATGAAATTGATTACCTGGGTTGACCTCCATACACTGAAATTCTTATAGTACAATTCCATCCATCAAGTGTATGGATAAACGCTTCTCATACAAATTTTGTACAATTTCAAAAAAACGGTTGAAAAAAGATATAAACTAATTTTTGTAGCTGTTTGATTCTAACAAAACAGTCTGGTGATGAAAAGCGGAAGTTTTCGATTTTCGAAAAAAAATGCTTAAGATACAATTCCCATATATGGAAACTGTATGACTAGCCTTTTTTTGATGGCGACACACAAAATTTTTCGAAGTTTTGGTTGAAGTTTCTCCAAAAAATTTTTATAGCTTTTTTTAACCGCAAGTCGAATTTTGTACTCAAACAAACGTTTTCCTCAAAAAATTTTTTGTGCGAAATTTGTTTTTTTTTTGTGCGCGTAACGTAGTCCTGGAAACACTTCTTTTTCGCTGAATAACTTTTTAAAAATCGCTGGAAACTCCACTTTTTTGTTTTGCATGTTTATGTGTGCCTTGATCAATGTCTCATATTTTAAAAATTTAAATTTTTATAATAATCATGTTGAAAAGTTTTGCAAAAATTTAAAAGTTTGTTACTTTCGTTATATCATTTGTGAAACACAGCTCTTAGATAATTCAGGTCTTATCTATGCATTGTAAATGCAAGACAGTCCAATCTTTGGTGATTCGAGTAAACCAAGGTTTTTTTGTCACTTGCGTTCGGTTGCGATCATAACCCAAATTTTTTAAGAAATTACATTTCGAAAAAAAAATGAAATTTTGGTTTCTGGAAAAACACTTGCCCTACAATTTTAATATAAGGAAAAATGCTGAATCATAGAGATATCATACAATTTTCTGTACGTATGTAATTGTATGGAACTGTATGACAAGAAGCCTCTCATATATGAAAATGGTATGATAAGTTTTGGTCAACCCGGCTACTTAGAGAGCAATTTAGTCAAAGAATATATTAATATATTTTCAGTCGAGAATAATGGTGGAACCTGATCTAAACTATATTTTAAGATTGGATAAATTAGATATTTTACCACTGTAAAGTATTTAATATTAACCAATCATGAACCATCTAACTAACAACCCACTTATTTGAGATCGAAGTTGGGTATTTCGACAGGATTTGAGATCGAAGTTGGGTATTTCGACAGGATTTGAGATCGAAGTTGGGTATTTGACAGGAATTGAGATCGAACGTTTGGCATTCCAACTGGTAGCAGATCAAAGTAGAATTTAAAAGATATATTTTTAAACGCTACTGCACGTAGATATATGTAAACGGAATCCGCAAAGAAATTGCGGATTCCACTTACAGTTTGCGGATTCCACTTATAATTTGGAGATTCCACTTACAGTTTGCGGATTCCGCTTACAGTTAAGGATTCCACAACAGCTCAATTCAGCGTAGATATATGTAAACGGAATCCGCACAGAAATTGCGGATTCCACTTACAGTTTGCGGATTCCACTTAGAATTTGTGGATTCCATTTACAGTTTGCGGATTCCGTACAGTTGCGGATTCCACAACAGCTCAATTCAGCTATACACATGTCTCATTATTTGTTTGTGGATTCCACAAACAGTTCTGGATTTGGCAAATACAGTTGCGGATTCCGCAAATGTATTATATTTTTGGAGCAATTTTAAACGGTACAGTGTTTTAGGTATTTGTTTGTGGAATCCAAAACATCAAAGAAGATCAAAGAAAAATAGCAATGTTGCGGATTCCGCGACAAATTTTATTTGGGCTTGTTGCGGAATCCGTTTACAATGCACATACTTACCATGCACAGTTTGGCCTCGTAATGGGTTACTAAAAAAATTAAGGAATGACTTTGGTTTGTGAAAAGTGTCTTTTTGTGCTCAAACTTGTGGAAATAACCAAAAGTTTACAGAAAGGAGATAGTTGAGCACCCGAACTTTTTGAGTAGTCCCTTATTAGCAGTGACTAAAAAAAACACCAAAAAACAATAAACATTTCTTGCCATTTGATTTAATTTTGTAATAATTTTGCTTCGATTTCATTAGTTAAATTATTGCGTTTAATGATGTTTTGGGGGCGGAAAATGTTTAGAGGCGTTGGCCTGTTGATGCTCCGAGATAGGTTGCAGTCAATAAATTAAATTGATTCAATTGTGTGAGTTTGTACAACGTGATGTAATTGTGTAATGCCCGCTGATAATTAATTAACTAAACAAATAAAAACGTAAAATGATTCCTGAAAAAGGTTATAAAAACAGGGCTGTTCTCCATTTTAATCAATTAAAATAATTTTTCTTCTTTGGAAAATTTTTTTTTTGAAATACATCAAATTACATTAAATTTTTATAATAATCATGTTGAAAAGTTTTGCAAAAATTTAAGAGTTTGTTACTTTCGTTATATCATTTGTGAAAGACAGCTCTTAGATAATTCAGGTCATATCTATGCATTGTAAATGCAAGACAGTCCAATCTTTGGTGATTCGAGTAAACCAAGGTTTTTTTGTCACTTGCGTTCGGTTGCGATCATAACCCAAATTTTTTAAGAAATTACATTTCGAAAAAAAATGAAATTTTGGTTTATGGAAAAACACTTGCCCTACAATTTTAATATAAGGAAAAATGCTGAATCATAGAGATATCATACAATTTTCTGTACGTATGTAATTGTATGG
Source organism: Symsagittifera roscoffensis (assembly GCF_963678635.1). Taxonomy (NCBI): domain Eukaryota; kingdom Metazoa; phylum Xenacoelomorpha; order Acoela; family Convolutidae; genus Symsagittifera; species Symsagittifera roscoffensis. Next base: position 99,240,518 of record NC_087062.1, read on the forward strand.
AACTGTATGACAAGAAGCTTCTCATATATGAAAATGGTATGATAAGTTTTGGTCAACCGGGCTACTTAGAGAGCAATTTAGTCAAAGAATATATTAATATATTTTCAGTCGAGAATAGAGGTGGAACCTGATCTAAACTATATTTTATGATTGGATAAATTAGATATTTTACCACTGTAAAGTATTTAATATTAACCAATCATGAACCATCTAACTAACAACCCACTTATTTGTAAGTGCTGAAATTACTTGTAATTTCAGCACCAGAGAGATTTGAATTTAACTTAGAAATTAGTTGTCTCTCCAAGAGAACTTCAGCAGCCGCAACAAACCAGTATACCCTAGATCTATTGAGCCTAGCAGAGACTAGTTAAACACCCTGAGACTAGAAAGTATAAGAGTAAGATTAGGATCGGTATTAGACTAAGAAGTTGCACGAATCTATCCGGCCGAAAATAAGATAGCGTGACGAGCAGACGGTGTACTCAATCCGAAATTACTCTATGAGTTAACCACATCGTTCCTAACTCATCTGATGCGACGATAAGTCTCGAATAAGACCTTAATAGCTTAGAATTAACCAAAAATAGATTAGAATTTAGACAAAACATTTTCAAAATGTTATACGATAATAATTTAATCGAAATGTCTCTACGACTCAATAGATCAGAGCCGATATTCCGAACGATAATAGAACTACCCGGAATTGGAAGAAGACCTCGAACAAGAGACGACATACGACAACGTAGAAATTTACCAAATAGTTTTATGATCGTACGGCAAAAGCAAACACAAACTTTTATATTTAGAATCTTATTAGCAATGAATTTAGATTTTCATCTGCAAACATAAAATTTTGAAGTCAATTTTCATGATCATTTCAGGCGCTAAACAAAATTATTAATATACAATAACGATTGATAAAAAGATCTCAGATCGTTTTCTTAATTTCTGCAGTCTTATATAAAACATGTTTGAAAAATATTTATTAAAAAATGAAAATAAAAATTAGTAGCATGACAATAAATTGTTAAAAATCATAAAATCATCTGTTGTCCCAGCTTCATCACCTAAACATAACAGCAAATATAAGCTCACTAATATCATTAAAAAACTAAATCTTTTTCTTAAATAAATTTAAACCAAATTAAATTTAAATTCACTTAATTTTAAAATTAGATCATCAAGGCTTATCCTTGGATCTCAATAAATTTTCTATTTCACTAAATTTAAAACCTGATCATCAAGGCCTATCCTTGGATCTAAAGAACAATTTTGTTCTCCCCCGCCCACTTAACAAGTGTCTAACGACCTCAAACGTCGATTCACTATCCAAACCTTCCAAAAGACCCAAGACTAATAGAAATTTAAAAAAAAAACTAACCATTCAAATTAGGATAAACAGTGAAGAACTTCGGTTATTCATCCTTCACTTGAACCCTCCTCTTATCAGACCCAGGATAGATCTTAGACTTAGTAAGTTTAAAATAGTACCTACCGAACTACTTGCGTTCTAATTATACCTGAACCTTGTGGATCGATTTACTATTCTCCAACCCTTGAACACAATCACTACCCCTAAGTAAGATTAAGTAAGTTAACACCTTAGCTTAGACTAGCCACGAGTAAGTAAAAAATCATTCCTCGGAATCGATATACTTTTCTCTCCAACCCTAAATAAAAAGACCCAGGTTAAGCTAACCAAAAAATCTCACAATCTATCTCAAGTCAAGCAATAAGTACAATATCTTACCACAGAGATTATGTAAAAGTAGTACCACTAACCAATGATGCAACACCATTAAACTACAATACATTTTACCTGATACACGAAATAACAGTTTAAATTTGACCGTCATACACAATGAAAACCTTAATGGAACTAGAAATCTTACAAAACAAGATATTCAAACACCATCACACTTCATAATTGAAGAAATTGTCCAAACAACAACAACTACACAACAAAGTATTTCACCAATAAATCCAAATTTAACAACACCAAGAAATACAAATACTTCACTGGCACAAGTAACCTTACAATCAACCGTTAAACCTTCGGTTGCTCCAAAATATTCACATATGGATTATCAAACATATAGACCCATGACAGTACCATCAAAACTACGAAAAACGTTCACAAGAAACACTTTTGCAGAACACAATTATAATTATGCACATTCGTCAAAAACAAACTACCCCCCACGAAAAAATAATAATCATGTATGTTCTCACTATTGGGATAACCCAATGACAACAACCAACTCAGTAAATTTTCAAACTAATTCACATCCTCCACAGGATCATAGTGAAAATTACCCATTCTTTCAACAAAATAAAAATAAAAAGCAAGCACCTCATCATACGGATTATTTATCATCTGATGATGATTATTTACAACCAGACATTTTTGCACCATATACCAAAGAATATTGCACACAAGGATCGCGACGACCTCATACATATAATAGAATTTTTTCTCCAAATCCAACAGATACAAGAAATCAACAACCAATACATATGCCAAATCCAACTAATACACAATCTTTTCAACCAATTCAACCACAAAACTCAATGACTATGCACTCGTATCAACCAACTCAAATGCAAAATGAAATACCACTTCCATATTATCTTCAGCAACACGAAATAACAAAAAATGAATCACTACAAATGACAATGAATCCATACCTCATGGGTGGATCATCAATAACATCAAATAAACCACTGATGGTATTTACAGGAACAGATCCTGAATATTCTTTAGTAGATTATTTATATGCAGTAACAGCAAATTTAATTTTAAATATAGGACCTGAACCAATTAATACGCCACTACATCAAAATTGGATACTTAGACGCACAGCATTGATACAAACAACCTTAGATGGCGCAGCTCAAAAATTGTTTTCAGTATTACCTATAGAAATAAAATCAGACTGGAAAAGATTTACACAAGAATTTTCAAAAATGTTTGACTCCGAAAGAAATAAACAACACCAAAGAGTTTTATGTAATGAAATTCGCAGATTACCAAATGAAACCATCAAACAATTAGCAGTACGTATCAAAACACTAGTTCGAAAAGCATATTCACTTAATACACATGACTATAAAAACACAAAAATGACAGAAATTTTGATGATGACCTTAACACCTCAATTAAGGAAAATAGCAATAAAAAAGAGAGCATCTCATCCTTCCTCAATTCGAGAGCCAGATTTAGATTTTCGAAAACTAGTAGACAAACTAGAGCAAGCGGAAATCACAATGAAACTTGAAGAAACAGAAAATCTAAAACTACAATATGTTAATCGAATTGAAACAAACACTACACATATAAATAACGTACAGGAATCAGATACAGACCTAGTTGAAAAAATCACTGAAATACTAAATAATTATGAAAAACACCCAAATTTTAAAGGCAAACCATCTTTCAAAAAATGGTGTAATTATTGCCGACGATACGGACACAGTATTTCCGAATGTAGACGAAAACAACAAGATAACCAAAACAAACCTCAAAAGCATAAAGAAACAGATAAATCGTTCTATCAATATATGAAAAAAGATCAAAATTTACCAAACAAAAATATATATAGTAACAACAGTTCAGGAAAACCGCTTCCGAACAACACCAATTACACAAGGACTCAATCACCATAAAACTCAAGTTATAGAGGAAGATCACCAGAACGAAGAAACACCAAGAATTCTTCACAAAATAATTATAATCGATCAAATAGTCGAAATAACTATTCGAGATCCAATTCCAATGCAACACAATTTGTTTCTAGATCCAGTTCCCAATCAAACCCAAGAAATAAACACTATTCCAATAATCAATCACGAAACTCATCATACAACAGAAATAGAAACTATTCACATAATCGAAATAGAATTTATTCGAACAATCGAAATCAAAATTACCCGAACAATCAATCAAGAAATAACTCATATAATAGATCAAACTATCACAGATCAAATGACAATTATCAAAACAGATCACGGAATAATTCACAAAATCGAAATTCAAGTTATGATAATCAATATAAAAATTATCCCCAGTCACCACATAGGAATAATAACTATTATAATAATTCTAAACATCGATACAGAAGTAGTACATCAAAATATCAAAGACATATTAATCAAGTACAGTCAAATGAAGAAACAACATCAGACCCCCCAGGTATTGATGACACAGGAAGTAACGAACTACAACTAAATCAAATAAACTGTGGATCATCAGATACAGAAAATACCATCTCCGTAAATATGATAACAGTCGAAAGCGACTACGGACCTATCATATATGAACAACCTTTTACATCACATATATATGAAAATCAATTGGAACTCCTTCACAATTATTATATTGAACCCATCAATACTACACAAACTGCACAAGAAATAAACGAAATTAACACGGTAAATAAACCCGATGAAAAAGACAAAACAAAATGTTTAAACACAAATCATATTTATCAAAATATACAAAAAGAACAACCCAGAGAAAAAATTTGGACAATACCATTTCTCTTAGAAAGTCCAAGAAACAAAGAATTTCAACCACCAGATCTCGAAATTGATTTTTTATTTGGTTCAGGAGCAGAATCAAACATAATTAATATTCTCACATGGAATGAAATCAAAACATTACATCCAAAATTAGCAACATCACAAGGATCAACATTAGTAAATTATGGAAAAATCCATTTATTCCTTCTCCCCACAAGAAACATGGAACAAAATAAAATTCTAAACAAACCAATTAAACAAATATTTCATATTACTGATATTAAACACAATATCAGTGGCATACCATTTATATCAAAATATATACCAACAATCAACATCTTGAATAGTAAATTACTGATCAAAGATATGTAGACGAAAACAAAAAATACAGCTCGAACATTTTTTCAAAGATTAAATAAACAACCACCATTCTTCTCAAAATTTTATCCAATTTATACTCAACAACGGAAACACCTGAAACCCCTATCAGGAAATATATATAACTTTTCAACAAAACAAGTTCACCAGTATGATAAAAGTCAAAATAAACAACAACTTTTTATGTCAGACTTTGAATTTAAACCTATTCACAAGTTTTTCAAAATCACGATTTCATCTATAAAATATTTGAAAAACACGAATTCCGACATCATTTCGCTACACGTGTATAACAATACACCGTATCAAGTAACATTACCCTTAGGACTTTTAGGATATTGCGAAACAAACGCTACAATCTCACCCATACCTGAAATAGCATACCGCGTGAATAATATACTCCAATTATTAGATATTTGCCAATCCAGAATTCTTAACGAAGAACTATCCAGAAATAACATAATAAGCAATGAAAAGAGAAACACCGTTTATTTCACAAAAACACCATATTTTAAACCAGCATTCAATATAACAAATTACACAAAAGAACAACAACAATTTTTAACGATGTTTAACTTTGAACACTCACAAATTACACAAATCGAATTTGACAGACTAGCAAAACAACTATTAAAATATTCAACAGTCTACGCAACATCAAAATTTGATGTTGGGAAAATCAGTTCATCACTACATCTCCCGTTAAAACCTGACGCAGTTTTCAAAAAACAAAGAGCTATTAAAGTACCAATTCATTTACATGACAAAGTAAACAGATTACTTGATATTTTAGAACAATACAAAATTAACTCACCAGTAAATAAAGAAGAACAACCAAAAGGTAACACAATTATTAACCCTGTTATCATCCTAGCAAAAGGAGAATCATTAAAAATAGTTTTAGACGCTAGATACCTCAATTCACTAATAGACGAATCGAAATGCAATTGGCCTATTGAACCAATACAAGTTATTTTAACAAAAATAAACGGAAAATACTTTACAACCGCAGATATGAATAGTGCATACAATCAAATGCCACTAGATGAACAATCACGACGCTTAACACAATTTGTTATTGGAACTCAACAATATGAATTCAACCGCCTATTCTATGGAATTTCCATAGGACCAGCAGCATTTTCAGCTTTTATGAGCAAAATCTTTAGACCACTAATACTCAAGAAAAACGCAATCACCTATTTAGACGAGGTTTTTATGCAATCACAGACAAAAGAAGAAATGTTTACAGTTTTAGAACACTATCATAAAATACTTCAGAACGAAAATCTGAAGGCCGCCCTCGATAAATTACACTTCTTTTTAACACGAGTTAAATTTTTAGGACATAATATAGAAAGAAACACAATCACTCCATTAAAATCACGCATTGATGCTATTTAAAAACTTCAACCACCAACAAACAAAAAGAAAATCCAAGAATTCCTTGGAATGTTAAATTTCTTAAGCAAGTACGTTTATAAAATGCAATTATATTTAAGACCGTTCTATAATATCCTCAGACAACAAAATAATTTTGAACGGACCACTGAACATCAAAGACGATTTGAAGAAATTAAAAAAATTTTAACTGAACAAATTTCAAACACAATTCCAGATCCAAATCAACCATTCTATGCAATGTGCGATGCTCCAAATTTTGGCATCGGCGCAGCATTACTACAATCACACAGTGGTACAAATAAAATGAACCTTATATCAGCAAATTCCCGGTTATTCACTCAAGCAGAGCTACGACTCTCAACTCTAATGAGAGAATGTACAGCTATAATTTATACACTTACAGAATATGAATTTCTGATACTTGGATCAAAACATCCAACAGTTCTATTCACAGATCATAAACCAATCATTTTTCTCTTTACACAAAAGTCAAATCCTAATCACCGAGTTTATAGATTTCAATTAATTCTAATGAAATTTCCAAACTTACATATAGTTTGGACAGCAGGAAAGAATCTTGCATTACCAGATACATTAAGTCGAAATACACCACCTGAATTACTTACACGAAAAACTACAGTTGAAGTACCCAAAAATATAAAATTTTACCTTGCAAAAGACAAAACATCACCCCGACTAGAATGCAAATATGCAGTAAAAACTGACATTGAACAATCACAAATAAATAACCTACAACATTTCCCACTTTACTTAGATTGCCAAAATAATCACTACGAAGTTGATCTACTTGGAACATCAATTTTCAAACCAATTTCATACTCACAATGGATAAAAAATAACACTCAGCAAAAACGAATAAAACACCACTCGCATAAAAAAGACCTTTTTCCATTAATTGAAAAAGAAAATTTAACTGATAAAACAAATTTATCAGGACCACAAACAAATGATTCAAAATACACAATAAATCAAGTCTTTGACCTCCATGACCCACTTGACACAATTCCCCTATCTAAATTAGAAACTGAAAATATTTTTCTCACTCCAACAGATAAAATTACAATTGAAATCTTGAAACAATATCAAAATCTTGACCCAGTAATTAGACAACTAAAATCATGGCACAAATACAAAATTAAGCCCGTAAAGGCAGATACCACATTTTTAGGAAATAAAACACTCCTCCGATATTTCCGAAAATTTAATAATACAACAATTAATGAAAACACAGACCTTCTAGAATCTCAATTAAATGATTCTACAGTTCCCCGTCTCCCTTTAAGTATGATTCTAATAGTTTTTAACATTTCACATACACAAAACACTAAAGGACACTCTGGATCAGAGAAAACATATTCAAATTTTATACAACATTTTTATTTCCCAAATGCACCAATTTGGATAAAAGTACTATGCAATGATTGTATAGTATGTCAGCTAAATAAAACTTATCCAAATCAAAAACAAATAGCACATAAACAAGATTTTAAAGGACAAAGTTTATAATTTAACCATCGTATTTCATTCGATACAAAAGGACCAATTTCACCATCCTCTGAAGGAAACTCCTACATTATTGTAATTGTTGATGCATTTACACATTATCTAGCACTCAACCCAGTACCACATTGTAACGCTTATTATGCTTACACAACACTTTATGAACACTGGATAGCTAAATTCGGATTACCCGAAATCTTAGTTACAGACAACGGTACAGAATTCATAAATAATGAAATCATCACACTATGTCACTTGTATAATATCAAACACAAACCACGTACATCTCATGCACCTTGGACAAACGGTTTAGTCGAAGGTATGAACCGTTCACTACAAGAATATCTTAGATGTATCATAAATGGAAATGATACAAGATACACAGAATTGTCAGCAGATGCAAAATTATTTCCCTTAGCATACAATTCACAAATTACGACAACTCTAGGAATGTCACCATACCAAATGGTTTTTAATCAAAAGCCACGTAAACCAATTATGTTTACAGCAAACTCTCATAAAAATGCACAAGGTCATTGCCAACCAAATAAAGACTCAGTTTGTTATAACCTACCTTTACACACGCATGATGAAGATCATTTTCATCACCCACAAATCCTTAAATTAGCCTCCGGTACACACACCGAATGGATTTTAAATAGAGATAAAAAACACAATGAAATTTACCAAAGAATAACAAAAAAATTGTTACAAAGGCAAAACATTAACGAACAAATTAATTCACGCTTTACACCAGCCTCAGATTTAAAATTGGAACATTTGTCTTAATACCTAATTTTAATACACAAAAAGGAATTTCTAAGACTAAAAAATTACAACCCCTTCGCAAAGGACCATACCAAATAATTGCCAAACCCACTGACGTAACATATAAAATCACCGATTCAGACCAAAAAGAAATTGTTCAACATCGAAACAATCTAATGCCTTACTACCCAAAAGAATACGCACTACGCGAATTAATTCAATTATATTCTTTCACAGGTTTAAAATTTATTCAAAATGACCCACATACGGAAAATGAAATAAATGAACAAAACGACATTCACCTTGAAAAACAAAATAAAAAACCAATTACAACCCAAAACAATACAAAAAAGCTAGATCAAAAAATACCTCAAAAAGAAAGGAAAAATAGAAAAATGATAGAAAAAATTATACCACAAGAACAAGTCGAGAAATCAGAACATAGAGAGTCATCACGACTTAGAAATCAACCACGTAAAAACTACAAAACATTCATCCCACAATCTAAAATATTAAAGAAAAATGAATTTCAAAAACAGTTTTAATTTTAAAATTAATAATCTTTGCACCTCTGAATCATTTTGAACTTTCATTTTTCAAAATAACATGCTGACAAACACGCAACTTTTCTTGTTAAAAATTAGCCAATAGGATCCATTCCATCCGTCACCTTCTATAATTATAACACAAACCAATTAGACGAAAGATATTAAACTCCAGGCATATCTATAACTATAACTTTACAACCTCCAGGTCAAAAACAAGCAAACTACTCATACTTGACAACTAAAATAAATACCACCATAATATCATACCCCTCCTTTATCTAATAACGCAAAGATCAACAATATTTTCCCAACTTAGACCTCAAAAACCCCCCAACCAAAAAAAATAAATTAGCCTAAAGTGAAAACACGACCATATCAATTTAGCTTAAAGTACAAAAATCTCAAAAATACTCCAGACCACCTGACAAATAAAAATAAAGCAAAGAAGACCTCGCGAACACCATAAAATTCGCCCCCAATAATTTTTCACAAAATTCAACCCAGTTGTCAAAAAATCAAAAAATAATTCGACCACACTTGAAAATCGCCCCAAACAACAAAAAATATTCGACCAAGAAGCCATTTCTTAAATGCTCTTCTCTCGATCAGTGAATACAATTTTCAACATTTTCATAAACTTTTTAACAATACTTAAACTTTTATTCATATTTCTCTTTGATACTTTTGAAGCTTTTATAATAATTTTAATCATTTTTTGCAATATTTTTTTAATTTTCTACTCCCTATTTGAAATATATCTCCAACTTTCCCAAATCATTGACCATATTCACAGGTACGATAACCCAAAGTTTATTTAAATGATACGAACCATTTTTAGTAGAACACATATTTTTTTACTATTTGTAATTTTTATAACATTTTTATCATCCCTAATATTGACAATATACAAATGTATAAAAAAGGCAATCATAACATTTGCCTTAGCAACAATCCTTTTAATTCTTTTCCTTGAAGAATACTAGAATAAACATAAATTTTTTCACTCAATCAGACAACCTTCAAAAATTGCTAACCAACAATCACACAGTCAGTCTTCACCGACATCATCCCAAGAAAACCCGACAAAACCTACAACTACCCAAAACCCCCAAACATCCACACGAATTTCTTTCCAAGATAACCCATACACTTTTGAAGAACGACACGCTCGCTTATCTGAACCATTAGAACCAGTTCAGCGACAGGCACCCCTAAGTGAACCAACATGTAACTTGTACCCAACATTACCACAAGAATTAACTAGAAAATGAAATATTAGTCAAAACCAAAATACAGTTGAAATAAATAGACAAATTATACATCCACGACGAAATAGAAATTTTCAAACCCCCCGAGTTCATTTTGATATACCCCAATCCCCATCACCAAGTACTCCAGAAAACCCAATTAGCATACTACCGGAAACCCCTACACTTCTTTCACAACGTATCACCTAAAGTATACCCTCAGATTACTTAGGTTCAACACCAACATCTGAAAAAATACGTGACAATCCCTTTAACCCCCCCCCCCCCCAACCAAACATCACGACTACCATATTGGACAACACACTCATTCACACAACAAGGTGAACCAAATTTAATAAATGACCCAATAGATATTTCTACGGATACAACAACATCATCATCACTACCAGAAACATTATCACTACCATCAACACCATCAATCAGCCAGATTTCACCGACGCCTTTCCCCCTAAATTTTCCAAATAACCTCGACGCTAGATATCGAGAATAATCATCAACAAATATCCCTTTAAGATTAGATTGGAACACGTTCACAGCACCCCCACCATTATTTGGACAACATCCAGAAAGTAACCGACTCCACAATTGGGCACTCCATAGACTACAATATAGACAAGGCATCCACGAAGACATTCGTGACCATAACATCAAAATACTCCAACAAAATAGTCTACAATTAAAATTTGAAATCACGTTTAAACTTAACAACATTGCTCAACATCCTTACCCATTAAACCCACCCAATATAACAGCTCAATCACTACCACCACCATTCATAACAACTGAAGTAATATATAAATACGACAGATATACCAAAAAGACAATTGGTTACATCACATTTTATAACCAGGATTATCATACACATATATATTCTAAAAATTTTGATACTTCAACAATTCCTTTTTCTAATAATTTCCGATCAGAACACAAATCCTTCTCCCCGCACAGGACCCCAGGACTTATTAGTAACACGCTACGATTGTGAAGAAAATGAACAAAAAACACTACACAAATATGCAATAAATCAAGTATCACAATGCGAAACGGAACCACAAGCTATAGAAACTACAAATGTAATAGCGACACTGTATTCAAAAGCCCGAGCAACAACAGTCGCAGGATATAAATTTACAGCAACCTTTTCCGAAAAGGAAGTACACTGTTCACAAGTTTCAAACGGAAATAAAAACCGACTTGATCACGAATCATTCTACCAAAGTAATATAGAACGACTTCTACATCTAAATCCCGATGATTGTACAAACGAGCTACTCAGATTAAATATCACAAGAAATAAAAACACCGACAGAAAACTAGTATATTTTCAAGTCTTTGCCGATTCTGTTTATCCAGTAGAACTTGAAAGATATCAAGGACATATAAAACTAGATGAAAAATACCCATACAACGGCGCACACGGAAGATTAACTTATGACATACACGATAAGCACTGGATACCACACATTGGTATAAATAATTCATCAAACTGCAAAGTAGACACAAAAATTAAAGGATATCAAGAAATAATGTTTTTCGATTGGAAAATACAACTCGAAAAAATACAACTCACACGAGATTTATCCGACAACACAATGATCTATCAAGGAATTAGATTACCTTGTAAAAACGATCAAGGTTATTGTGATCCTACAACACGGACACAAGCAACAATTGTTTGGTTTCCCGAAGATACATGCACAACATTTCAAGTAGCAAAAATACACGCTCGAATGATAAAACTTCACGAAAAATATTTTATACAATCAATTCTATATGAACAAGTCCATCCATCACGAAAACAAAGTACTGATTTTCGAAATCTCCATAATATAGAAAATAAATTAACACGTTTCCAAATATATCAAGAAACAGAAATCGCATGCAAATACAGAAACCACTTCACAAAACACAATATTCTGAAATATTAGTTGAATACGAAAAAGGTTTCGACATGACCACTGGAAAAATAAAAATTGACCCTTATTCCACAGGTCACCCTCTACATGAAGGAACAGCATATATACCAGTTAACTTTCAAAAAAGTAATGGTCAACCTGATGGAAAACTAAAGCCACATGACAGTAGAAGCACACGTTTACAAGAACTATCACTAATGAATAATACTTATTTTGGTAATATCCACTATGATATTCACTTAGATATGAAGTTAGACTACACGATTAGTCGAATTTTTCAAGAAATGTCACTCTCCGAATTAGAAATACTTCACCAACTATGCGAATTAGAAAGGACACAAATCCTACAATCACTCGCACTAGCAGTGTTAAAAATACCCTACGCAGGATATTTATTATCAGGAAATAGATCAAATTTTCTAGACTACGAAGGAAACATTTTATTGTTTTATACTTGTACCAAAAAAGTATCACCACTATATGTTTTTGAAGATAAACGCTATAAAAGAATCCCTGTCTTTTATAAAAATAAGGTACATTTTGTTGACACACTTTCAAGACCAACATATTTTTGGGATACCGCAGTCCCATGTGGATCAAATAATAGCCACAATGTAGTACAATTGAACCCTGATGAAGATAAATATTATCTTCTTACTCCATACCCCAGGTTAATGCAATCACTCAAAAAATTTTCACCCAAAAGCATCAGAGCTATTGTTGTAATCCAAATATTGATTTACAATCAATTGGAATATATTCAAAATCAGATATCCAACACCACATTAGAACACAACAATTCCAAGAATTATTAACACAAATGGACACTATACAAAGACAATCAATTGACCAAAACTTACGCAAACTTGCCGAAACTGCAGGATTTGCAGATATCTATACACAAGATTATAGCGGATATTTTAAAGACATTAAAGACTATATATATCTAAACGGTGAAAAATACAGACCACAAGATGTTTCACCTATAAATATTTTTAAGCTTTGTTACACTTAAAATTGAAATTCTCGATTTTCTAGGATGGCCCTATTACATCTTAGAAAAATTAACTGTCCTATACGCAATGTTTAACTTTATAAGATTTCTTTTTTCACTTTTAAAAGGAATCTATAACACATGCGCTATACACACTCAATTAAATAGACAAGCAAGTGTAGCACGCATACTATTTGCAGGATTTTTTGGAATTTTTTCATCATCAATAAACAAAATTCTTCTAGATGCACAAATAAAAGAATATAATACAAAAATATCGACAAGACAGAACACATACGACGAAGAACATAATAACATAGAAGTAACACCTACCGCACCACAGTTGCCACCCCTACCACATAACCATCCATTATCATTAGTTCCACGTAATTTCCGAAACCTAGCAATAACACATAACACAAATTTTAGACAAAACATATCGCAAAGTCCCATACAACATAAAATGACACATCATTCACAAGATGATAATACATATGAACAAATTATAGAACAAACCCATACCACCGCTTTTCAGTCTCAAAATAATCATTTTTTTAGCCCACGATGAGCCGAAAACTTGGATCCCTACACAGCTCAAATTCCCATCCCACCAACCTCCACACTCCAATCCTAATAATCCCACATTTTGCTTTCCCGCCACCCAATTTTCCAACTATTAATATATCATCAAGCATGAATTCGGATACTAATTCAGATATTTCAGTTTTATACTCCATTTCACAACTTAATAACCCTAATATAGAAACCCCTGACAAATTTGCAGACTCCGAACCATCTCCATCCAATAATTTTCAAACCAACTCCTCAGTTTTTTCAAAACCCCTTTTTCAACCGATCCCACCAAATAACCCACTCCCATCCGTTTCTACTCCTTCTTATGCTTCACAAGTAACCCCAACCTATTCTCCATTTCATTCCGACCGATCATCTAATAATTCTCCAGATAACCCCCAAATCTCCCAGGAACTCGATAATTTTATCACCCTACAACAACAGCTAATACACCCTAACACCCTCACTATAAATCAAATTTCATCCACAATAGAATCCTCAAACCCACCTACTCCTACAACCTCCTCAGCTTACACTGCATCATAAGCAAAATCATCCACATCCACCGAATCATCAAATAGCACTCACCGAGCTTATCGCACTTTTAAAAGAAAATTCTCGAACCATCCATTCCCGACCAAACCAGGAACAGCCTGCGAATATATTAATCATCCACACCACACCAACACGAAAGATTTTCTAGCAATCACCTTACCCTCATTCCCACAATTTACTTTATACACACCTAACGACACTAACGACTCACGTAGTTTTGTAGATGAACATGTTTTAATGCCAACACTTCATTGGACAGCATAATACCATTTTACTAATCCCCTTTGCCTGCCACTATCTAGTACTCATAACGATATAGAAAAGAATAAAGATATGCTATACAGACTCACCGCAACACTAACACCTAGACAATTTACTTATATAGGATATAAAAAATCACTAAAAACATTCACTGCACCCCGAGCTAACGAATTTACAATAGAATATTACGACCATAATAACATCCGAACTAATCAAGACCAATTTCTAGACGACGACCGCTTCGCTAACCCACAACTAACAGAAAAATTCTTCATCAAAACGTCATATGTATTCACACTTAATATTTTTGATAGAAAATATGATCACATCATTTCTGAAGCACTAATTGATATTCAAGCTTACGAAAGTTTTAAAGAAAAATTTCAGTTATTTTCACTAACCTTTCACTTCCTTGCACCACATGAACGCGATTTGCACTGTTCACACGACATTAAGTTACGCACTAAACAGACTCATACATATACATACTATCGCTTCATACAAAATCATTTTGATTTACATACTCCATCAAGACAACCACACCATCGTTTTCAGTTTCTTAACTCGAAGTACATATCACCATTTTTTCTTAATTTCACCTGTTGCATCAAGGATACTAACTTTCGCGGCATCCTCCGCAATTATGACCCAGTAACACAAATGTATATATTTTGTCCCATCACGAAGACCTTTAATGCCGAAGAATCCGGACCCTTCCTTATCCCACATGAATTTATCCAACCTATAGAAATACCAATATTAGAATTTTTTCACAATACTAAGTATAATCACAAAATATATAACCTCATTCAAAACACACATTATGAGTTTGCAGTAGACACCGAAGAACTAAAAACCATCAAAGCACTTCAATTGCTTTGGCCACTGCTCCAAACTAAAAACATCATTCGCATACTAGCAAAATTACTAACAAATTCGGACATAATACACGACATCTTTCCCCACGGCTTTTTCCCAGACGATTAACAGGTAAGTATTATTTAAAAATATTCGTAACTATTAAATTTAAAATTAGTACTAACCATTCTTTACTCATGTTTCTTTTACATTTTTAGTCTTCATACCACGATCATCTGCAAAAAACAGAAAAAAAAATAAACTTGTTAAAATTCTTCTAAACTTCATTAATATTTTACACAAGATAATCTGATAAAATTCATAACAAATGTAGTAAATAATTTATAAATCATTCCCCCATAAAGCAGTAAATTTAATTATGATGAAAATTTATAACTTTAAATTTCCCCCAAAAGCTAGCAGTAAAATTGAAATTCTATAGAATAAATTGATAAAATGAAAATGCAGTACTAACCTTTTGATATTTTCATTCACTCACACAGGAATTATATCCAAACTCGCACAGCTCGCCCACGAAGAATTGTTTAAAGAATGATTTTAAGTTTCAAGTTTTCACACTCAACAACTCTAACACACGATAACAAGTTTCAAACTTTCCTTTAACCCGGTTGGAAAGGAATTATATACTAAACCAAACTAACCAACGCAGCTTACTAAACACCACAAATCATAAAATAACAGAATGACTAAGAAAAGAAAACCAACGGTACCCAAACCGGATTAACCCTGTTTAAAACTGGATAATTTATTCTTTTGAAGACTATTATAAAGTCTACGAAAGAAATAATAAAACACAAAAAAGTCGAAAGACAAACCCATAACAAAAACAATTTGATTTTTGAAAAAAAGGAAACAACCAAATAAACTTAAGAAAGACCAACATAAACCCAACATAAAACGTTATCACACAACAGGACCTCTCAAAGAAACCGCACGAAACCATACTCCCACTCCTGGCCTAACCCACCAGAGAGGACGTCCTGAGCATGCTCTATAGCCGGCCTAACCCACCGCGCTACATCCACGCTTTGTGACCACACTTCTATTTTTAATAAGAGGTACTCAAGGGTGAGTAACTCCTCAAAATAACCGAACTAAAACAAAATGCTTTTGTGAAAACAACTAACTAAATTCATGATTAAAAAACCAAACTAATAAAAATTTTATAAAATGTAAATCATACCTTGCAGTATATAGATTAACACACAACAACAAAGACTAACATCCAAAGACAAAATGATCCCATTACACTCGAACAAGAATGGCTAACCACAACCGATATGCCGTCCACAATCACAACTCAAAGGATTTAGAGTACGACTTGACTTCGCAGAAAAGGACTTCATTGAACTAGACCAATGGCCACCTCGATGTTCAAGTATACGTACAGATCCGAGTTACAAGGCATCCCTTCCACACACAATCTCCACGCCATTCCCAGACGAGGCTGAACACAAAACAATTTCTCTACATAATACAGAAAAACCCGTCATAGCAAACCATTTTGAAATCAGATTGATTTCATTGGGAAACACAGTCGTTGTCACAAGACGACACAACGATTGATGTCCCTAACTCCAGCGTCCTGGAACTTCTCTAACAAGAGGAACCGGACAAGAATACGATGTTCGCCAAATACCAACGTTCATCATCCATCCTTTGAATTGCAGAAAGATAATTCTAAAAAACTCTGTAAAACCCGGATGGGTGGAACCTGATCTAAACTATATTTTATGATTGGATAAATTAGATATTTTACCACCGTAAAGTATTTAATATTAACCAATCATGATCCATCTAACTAACAACCCACTTATTTGTAAGTGCTGAAATTACTTGTAATTTCAGCACCAGAGAGATTTGAATTTAACTTAGAAATTAGTTGTCACTCCAAGAGAACTTCAGCAGCCGCAACAAACCAGTATACCCTAGATCTATTGAGCCTAGCAGAGACTAGTTAAACACCCTGAGACTAGAAAGTATAAGAGTAAGATTAGGATCGGTATTAGACTAAGAAGTTGCACGAATCTATCCGGCCGAAAATTAGATAGCGTGACGAGCAGACGGTGTACCCTATCCGAAATTACTCTATGAGTTAACCACATCGGTCCTAACTCAATGGATTATTTTTATTTTTTGAGCAGACTGATAATGAAAACTTATAATAACAGATTGTTTTTCATGAAACTTCAGTGCGGGACAATTAGAGAAGCAGCAAATAGTTTCATATTTTGATTTTTTGAGGCTATCTATTTTACAGGTTATTTAATTGGTTGAATCCCAAAGCTTCACAAAGCAAACATATGCAATAACACACCCAACTAGAAGGTTTCTCGGTCAAAACTTCAGCTATGAGCGCTTTTTCGTAATAATAACTAGATGTCTTGAGAATCTAAACACAGTTGAAATAATGCTTAAACCTGAACTAGACTATCGTGAAGGTGTCAAAATTTGGTGAAAAATACGGTGATATTAACTGAAATGAAGGATTACAAGCGGCTTACTTTCTGCTTGAACAGAATCGAATGGACACATGACGAACATGGAGGGCTCGCAGGACCTGAAGTTGTTCTCGTCCCACTCGGAGCTCTTCTGACAGCCACAGACACGAAACTCCTCCTCCACGAGACACTACACCACACACAATGCATGCGCGTATCCATTATCATTGTGGTACTTCAACACTCTAATCGCAAAACAACATCAAAAACAACCGTTTTTCCTTTAGAAAACACAAATATGAGCTGTATACATTATAAGAGTATAACCTGTATTAAATCAACAGAAGTACATATGAAAGAAAACAAGCACAAAAAAAAAGATTTTTGTTTCGATCGATCAAATCGATTGCCTAAAATTACAAAAAAAATGGGAAAATCTTTTTTGTTTTCCTTGCACGAAAGTCAGCTCTTTATGATAACAGGATCTTTACGTTTACTACTTGCAGTAATCAGTGGTGGTTAGCTCTGCCAATTCGGTTAACGACTGGTTTTCAAAAAGGGTGAAAAAAATTCAAACGTTTTGGCACGGTCTGATCTACGATTTATTCGAGCGTCTTTTCAAAAGGACGAAGCAAAAAAAACCCTCGTTGATCTTAGGCCGATTATAAATACAATTTTTTGAGCTCCCCAGGATTGCCAAATAGACCAAATTTGCAAAAGATGTTGTAAATTCCAAACAAGTTTTTGCGACATTGAGGAAAAGATGCTTTCCCTCGAAGTTTGTAAAAAATACTGCTTATTGACTGATTGACCAAAAATTTAGATAAATCGTTTGTTGGTAGAGTGTCTGAAACCAAAAAAATGTTTCAGTTTTTGAAATAAAAATTAAAAAAACTTTGAATCTGTCATCACAAGTTTGCTTAAAAAAGGCATGAAACGATCTATGCACGAGATATGTTTCGACCGAATCCACCACTCGACCAAAAGTGGCTTTTTTTTCGACTGACTCAGCCCATGAAAACCGCGTTCGACGCTCTTTGACCAAATGTATCGGCTAACTTGAACCAAACTGGCTTTGTTTTGACCAACTTGACCAAAACTGGCTATGTTTTGACCAACTCGGCGAGAGGAAAAACTTATTCGACTGTAGTTCGACCGAATTCACCCAAACTTCACCAAAACTATGTTTTGACCAACTTCATTAACCGATTTTGTTTCGACCGATTTGATCCTGGGAAATATGTGTTCGACAAGGCTGAATCCACATGTTTTACATCTAGTCCAAGCTGGCTATTTTTCGGCAAACTCGGCCGAAAATGAAATGCGTGCTATAATCCAGGCCAAACTGGCTATACTTTGTACAACTCGGTCAATGCAGAAATAATCGACCGTTTTTGTCTATGTTCGACTCAAGCGTGCTAAATTTCTACTGACTTTGCCCAAATTGTATTTTTTTGACCGATTTGATCGTGGAAAATATGTGTTTTTCTGTGTGCCACCCAAGCGTGCTAAGCTTCAGCCGACTTCACCCAAACTGGTTGTTTCAACTAATATGATCGAGGTGAATGAGTGTTTGACTTTCTTCGACACATACGTGCTATAATTCGACTGACTCAACCAAAACTGGTTAAGTTTCGATCCAAATTTTTCCGGGAATCAGTATATTTTTCTCAATGTTTCACCGTTAACTATTAAATTACGAGGCCAAACTGGGCATTCTCTGCATTGTAAGCGGAATCCGCAACAGGCCAAAATCAATTTTGTCGCGGAATCCGCAACATTGCTACTTTTCTTTGATCTTCTATGCTGTTTTGGATTCCACAAACAAAAACTTCACTCATTGTACCGCTCAAAATCGCTCCAAAAATATGCGAAGTTACAGAATCCGCAACAGTATTTGTGGAATCCAGAACAGTTTGTGAAATCCACAAGCAAATGATAAAACATTTGTATCGTTAAATTGAGCTGTTGCGGAATCCGCAACTGTAAGTGGAATCCGCACACTGTAAGTGGAATCCGCAAATTGTCAGTGGAATCCGCAAAACGCTTGCGGATTCCATTTACATTAATGTTTACATGCGGTAACGTTTTAATTTATATCTTTTATTTACTACAGGTGTTCACCAACAACGGTTCACCAAAAATACGTGACGTCTACCAGTCTCAATTTGATCTCAACTTCGTTCTGACCAACTTCGTCACCAACTTCGATCCCAATTCCTGTAATCCAGTTTCGATCCCATTTCCTGTAGCCCAATTTCGATACCGATTCCTGTAACCAAGCTTCGATCCCGATTCCTGTAACCAAACTTCGATCATGATTCCTGTAACTCAACTTCGATCCCAATTCCTGCCATCAATTCCAATTCCTGCATAAGGAACAAATTCAACATTTATGAAACTCCGATCATTATTCCTGTAACCCAAATTCGATCCCAATTCCTGCCATCAATTCCAATTCCTGCATAAGGAACAAATTGAACAAACTTATGAAACTAGCATTTAAATTAATCAGGTGTTTTCAAATATAGTTTAAGTGTTTTCAATAATTAAGGTGTTTTCAAAAATAGCTTGATAGGGCAAAGTTTTCGGTAACATATTTTTGTTTTTGCAATTAACCACTTATTTTAGCTGTAGTTGTTCAAGTTTTCTTAATATTTTTATCCAAAACGGATTTATTCAAATTAGTTTTTCTTAATAGATAATTTACTTTCTATGAGCAAATAACACCAAATAGATAGTTTACTCTTCATTAGCAACTTTGACAGGCCGGCATATTTTTCAGACCATAACACATACTGCATACAGTAAAAAGATTACGGCAAATAAGGTTAATTTAAAGAGTTCAAATAACAACAAACATTCGTAAGAAAACAGTCATGACAACAAACAGTAAAAACAGTTCAAGTTGTTCATTCCAATTCATAAAAAAAAAATCCTGGGCGGACTCGGTCTTATTATGTCTAAATACTTCTCGGTAGTTATCCTCGACGGCATATCTACCACGGCATGCATTTGTATGGCATCGGATTGTGCTTATGCGGAAAGCTCTGTGTTCGTTGAACTTGAGAGATTTGATCAGAGTGTCTAGCTAACGTTCGTTTCTTGCTGGCAACAAATCCCATTTTTCATCCAGCACAGAATCCCAAGATTGATGGCATCCAAAAAATCCTGAGGTTATACTGCCCAAAAATTTAGCAGCACACTGTTTGGATGATAAACCAATGACCTTTCTGGTTACTGGTGTAGCTGGATTCAATATGAAAATTTGCCCTGTTTTTTTTCCTCATCAAGCCAACGCATCTTTTTATTGCCGAAAATGCCGCAAAATTTTGGAAAATCAGTTGCATCCGCAAATGCAATTTTCAGGATATCAGATGAAATCGATGATCATACAGAATATAAGGATAGCTGGATGTGATTAATTAGTAGAGTAGTTACACATTTGATTAGTTACCAGATAATTTCACCTGTATTACACCGTTGAAGCATGGAGCAAACTTCAAGGGAATGCCACTTTCTGGCAACTCAAAATAATCAAGGCAACTCAAAATATCTTCCTGCGGTTTTTCTCCTTGTTTTTTTTTTGGCTTTGAGCTCTGAGGGTTTTTGTTCGAGTCTAGTTTTCTCAGCGTCCGTAATCATGGATTTTTAGAAATTGCCTGGCAGTGATTCTCCGGCGACTCGTTTCCTTGACTCGCCTTGTGACCCGTTTCTCAACTCGGAGTAGTTAACGTATAAATTGCCACTGCATGATGGTCCATTAATCGCAGTATCCCGAGGTTTGTCGACCAAACGAATTTTGCACTGGGACACGAAAGGGTCGTTGACGATGTCAATCCCTTTTTTGACACTCCCAGTATGTTCAAAAAAGACCATCGAGTCCCTGTGTAGCCGTCTGGGGTTGAACGATATTTTATCTTTTCTCGAGTTCGTAGATTTTTCTTATATTCCATGCTGTTGCATTTTCTTTTCTGCCTTCTGTCGACACTAAAGATGGCAGTTCCCGGCCAATCAGACCATTTAATATTTACGCACCAATCGCTGATTAATGATAAAATTACAGCACTTTCGCAGATGGAAGTGGCGGCATCGAGGATTTGTACTAATTCCTTTACCCGAAAAGTTCTACATAGCATGATGACACGGATGAAAGACTCTAATATATGGCTGAACTGAGGAGCGATTGAATGATTGAAATGAAATGAGCCTTGGTTCAAGAATTGACTAATGAAAAGTTTCCCTGATAATGACGGCTTTACTGATAAGAACTGCACTGTCTAGTTCCACTTATCAGTTCATTGTCAATTAGCCGTCTAATCTTTAGGCAGTAATTATTGCATAGATGCTACTGTCATCTGGTGTGCTAAAAAGAGTGCCATTCCTTGGTGGACTCTTATCTAGATATCCTGGTGTTTCGATTAAATTGGTGCTGATAAGCAATGCCAGCTTTGCCGCTAAATTGGAGTCAGTTCATCCTCATCTTGTGCTCAATATTAGTTGCATCTCTCATTTTTCATCCCAATCTAGTAAAAACTTACGGACTCAAAGTAAATGTCCAACGCCAAAAACTCATGTTCAGTGCCTTCCAGCTCTCCATCACCATTTGCAGTGCCTTCTAACATCCCTGTGCCTCCGTCACCACTCACAGCACCAGAGACGACATCATTTGCTCCTCCGACACCGGTAACCCTTTGCGAGCACCCCCGAGACCTTTTAGCCTCGCCAATTTCGCCGACATATGGGCAACCACATACCCCTCTGCGACATGTCCGTTCAGGCCCCTCGATGGTACATCAGTGCCAGCCTCAGCAGTATCAGCCATATCCAGCCTACCTCGATTCCTTTATGTCGGCATCACCGTATCCGAATTCTCCATGGCCATCGGCTTTTCCGCACTATCGAGAAAATGAAAGACAACCGCATGACCATGATAGGCGAACTCCCATGGAACCACGAGCCCATGATCCCACAAAATTACAAGACCAGATGAACGACGAACCCACAGAAAGCCGCAAAAGGGATCCATATAATGTAGGCGAAACTGTAAGTTGAAGAAAAAAATTCACATTGCACATGCCTAAAGGTTTTGGTAAACCAAATGTTGAAACTAAGTCATACTCAGTTTTAGCAACCTGGAAAAGCTTCCCGAGCCAAAAACCCGATAATAAACGAGACCCTCAAAGAATCATTTTACAGAATGTCCAGAAGTCGAATGACTGCGCCGATAAAAGAAACGGAATTTTGACCCACAATGAACTATTGATCTTGTTCAGGGCCATTGTCACATTTCTGTTCACGTGCACAGGGAAGCTCGAGAAAATTATCATCAACACCACGATACATGCTGTCGTCCAGGCGATTATCAACATAGAGGAAAAAAATGAAGACAATACATCGGAGCTGAATAGAATAGAACCAGCAACCTGTAAGAATCTTTTCAAATCTAAAACACTGATTTGATAAAAAAAAAACACTGATGACTCAAGTTTATATTTTCAACTTCTCGTGACTTCCGCAGAACTCCAGTATGGCTAGTACAGGGTATGAAGTTGTACTCCTAAGAGGCCGGACCTATTTAAAGCGGAGCAATATGAGCTATGTTGTTCAGCGGGCTTTTCGGGACGCAAAAAAACATGGTGACGACTCAACTGTTTTTTGTCAATTCATTTGGGAACGCGGTGTTCCGGGTTGCTCCACTAGTTGATCAGTTCAAACGCCAGGTAGATCAACTGATATAAAGTTTTAATGCCTTCCAAGCGATTTGTTCATCAAAATTGAAACCGACGTGGAATCACATGTAATAATTTCGTTTTTTATAGATTAACATCATAAATCTGGAACAGCCGAAGCGCTGTCTCGCAAGTACGGTTGCGAAGCTTATGCCTTTGTCTACCAGCCCTACGTTCGAGATGGAAAAGCTGAAGAGGCAAGCTTCAGAAGTTCACCAGAAGATGGACGGATACACCTACGAAGAGGTTCTGTTGGCAGTGCGATCCCGACAAGATTCTCAAAGTTACGTTCGCCAGGTGCAGCGCGCACAGATCTTTTGTCAGCATATGACGACTTCCCATGAGATGTCAAGTAAAGTTACAAACTTTTACTCAAAGCAGAAGTGGCAACCCATGACCTGAAGAAGGTGGTTGACCATGTGGCGAAGCTGCTCAATGATGGATCAAAGAGAAAGTTTCAGCCGCTTGAGAAAACCACAAGCCTGAAACATACAGCCAACGACATTGAGAGCGTTCCATATGAGGCTCAGGAAGAGTTGCAGAGTCGTGCATTGGCCCAGAGCTGGGTCGTCATATATGATGTGATATTTCCCGTCTTTGGAAGAGGTACTTTCTAGTTTTAATAACTCGAAAAATATATCTTACTAATAAATTTTCATTTTTGAATCAGTAATTTTTGAATTAGCTCTTTTTTCAATCAGTGATTTCTTTTTACTAATTTTGATTGCTTTGCAATCGTTCAAGAAAGATGTCGTGTTGGTGGATTACCACGGCAAAGTAGTCACCAAAATCAATGCCGACCAGTACTGTTCTAAGTGAATACGTGTTGCAAATTGCGGGTCCTCCGAGGCTATTGATCGACGCTTCAAATGAGGAGTGCTCGTTAAACAAATGGAACGTTTGCCTGGGTCGTTTAGCGAAGCACGCCACCCGGAAGAAAAACGAGGACAATATGAGGATTGTAGAAGTTGTACTTCCCAGTAAAATCCAGCATAGGTGAAAGAATAGTCATCCTAAAAGCCAGGAGAGACATTGCACCTTTCGAGCAACTGCGCTTTGATTATGGAGACAAAGTTACTCAAGCGTTGTTTGACGGCAGCAGTTGAATAGATTTTGGGTATTCTACAAAACTTTAATCTCGTTTCGTTCCGTGGAACGTTTTATCAGTTTTCGAATCATCTTACAATTTATAAATTTGCGTTTGTGTTCATGATTCTATATTTTGAGCCTGTTCTAATTAATGTTCCAATTTACTTATTAATTTTTCTAATAATAAACCCTGAATATAAGCAATTATGTGCATTTTTCAAGAAATTGAGAAAATAACGTGATTAGGAATGAATTAACATTAAAAAGGGAATGATCGAACTAAACTGAACAGTCAAATTAGCCGTTTTCAATCAAATGTTTAAAATCTAAAAGGGAATATCCACGATTTTAGTTTAAAAATGGTTTAAGATTTATTCGTGAATTCCACAGACAATGGTTATGTATTTGTTCGTAATTTCCGCATTCGTTGTTCTAGCTAGCCATTGTTCAAGCTATTTAGTGCTGGATATCTCACTTATAATCTGCGGAATCCGCCAGCAGTTTGAGGAATCAATAAAAACAAATTGTCTCGCACTAATACAAATTTTTTAGCAAATATTACGTGAGCTCATAAAAAATCTTTGTCGCCCGAAAATGGTACAAGGCGATTGATCGACGCTTCAAATTGATTGAATAAGAAATTGAGAGAACAACACGATTAAGAATGAATTATGAAAGTCTTAATCGAAAGCAACATTAAAAAGTGAATGACCGACCAATGGTCGATATGAAAATTATTTAGTACATATCTAATTAGTGCTAAGTTAGCTGAAACTAAGTCTACAAATCGTAAAATGAAGAAATTGGAAAATAGAGTTTTAACGAGATCAATTCGTTTTAAATTTATTCGGCGTCAAATTCTTCTAAAGCTTGTTGTACGTCCTGATCTATCGTCGACGATATTTCGGAATCTTGCTTGCGACTATGATGGGTGATTTCCCGGTGGGAGACTTCCGCGATGTCTGAACGTACCGCGATTTCGCGAGGGGAATGAGGAAATCAGAAGGTGACCAGCACAAGAAAGCAGGCGGTCTGGGCTGGATGGCAACAGGATGCTTTTCCTCTGATGTGCTGTCCAGCAGTATTGGGCTAGAGCAGATACGAAGGATAATTTTCCAGGAAAACTGCTGTCTTGAGACTATTTCTGAGGGGAATCCGGAACGACGATAACTTCTGTCGACGAATTTGTGGTCGTTTGTAAGAGCGTCGGGTTTCCGCCAGTCAACTTCCCACTGGTCGTCCTTTTCTGAGGGTTGGCTCTGGTTGACTTCTGGGGAGGCGAATATTTCCTCTTTCCGGCTAAATCATGTCCATTTTCCAAAGTGACCGTGTGGTTCGAATAATCAACAATCGCCTCTTTAAATGGATTAAAATACGATTCTCCAATACATTAAAAAAGATAACCTCCAGCAGTGGCCGATTTCGCTAGAGTAGGCCGTTTCCGATTAGGGATTGTCAGTGGTATGTCCCAGTCTGAGGAGAAGATTGGGGCTGCTCGACTTCCATGGGTAATCTTTGCCAGTGGGATGTCCGAGTCCGAGGAAGAGTCCATCACCGCGTATTCGTATCCGTCCTCTGCTCCATCGTGTAGCTCCCAACTCTTTGCCCGGCGGTCTGAAATGATTGATTTTCCTTGATCTAAACGATTATCAATGTAGATCAGAAAGCTCCATAGGGCCGGCGAAATCTAAGTTAATCTTTTATCGTTAATGAAAGTTCCGGCATTTGCTCATATGCTCAGATCCCAGTAACACCTTAAGGTTCTTACCGGCTTTTGAACATTGTTTGCAAGATTTGACATGGTGATATATTTACCTATAAATAAGTGGTCACCAGATGAATTCAGCCAGAAACTTCATGCCAACCTGGCCTAGATGGGACTCGCGTAACATCGAAGTGAATGAGCCTCGGGCCGCAGCTGGTATTACTATTTTGTTGTCCAAGAAAAGTAGATCATCTCTGGTGTGCAGGTCCTTCTCAGAGTTTTTCATGTAGAATTCTTGAATTTCCAGTATTCGTCCTGTCTTCAGTGTTGTGATTAGATCCCACAAGACTGTGTCATCCTTGGTCATCATTTGTGGTAACTTCTTGGAGCAATGATTTTCTGGCATACTTGGGGAAGAAGTCAAAGATAAGTTAGCTGTGTAGCGTTTCAATAAATTAAAGTAGTCATTGTTAAGTAGGTTGTCTTTAAATTTCAAAGCAATAGTGTGTTCCTCTGGTACAGGGACCAGATCGTTTAGCAGACAAATCTGGGACGATTACTAACGGGTTAGAAAATTTCGATGATGAAGTTCCCGTGGTATTCAATCTTTTTGGTAGCAAACTATCGTTCAGCATTATGAAATTTAGTAGAGCCAAAAACGAAATGATTTTGTAGTTAAAAAGCGAATTATCTAGCGGTAAACAATAGCAGCAATAATTCTATGGTTATTTGAAGTTGAAGAGCTATCGAATCGAATTTGACCAATCACATTGCTTGAAATACTCGTTCCCGACAAAAGAAAAGTAACTACAATTGAATTTACAGCGACCGATGCTCATTCTAATTTTATTCTATTTAAAACGGTAAAACTTTGCGAAGTCTAGTTTTTTTCGACCGTGTTAGTTAATAGAATATAGATCTGTAGAGCTGGAATGTGAAAATTGTTGCGATGACTACAATTGTGAAAAACATAACCTGAACCAAAATCTACCACAAGGTTGATTGTCAGCTTCCATAGGGAGCAGCTGTGCAACAAATATTTGCTGGGATATGTCAATAATTATTTATGGGAGGCGGATCAATAAGCAGAATGGTCTAATAGCAGAGTGGGTCCAAAAACCTTATTCATGATACACATAGGAGAACTAAATTTAAAAATCAAATTGGCCGTTTTCAATCAAATTTGAAATTGTAAAAGGGTATATCCACGAATTTAAATAAGTAATGATTTATGAAATGATTTTAATAGCTTCACGTTTGAATCTGTGGCTGCTACGAATTAATTCGAATATACTTTCTAAGGCGTTTACGAATTTAATTCGGTGTATGCCATAAATTTAAGTTTAAAACTACGATTAGGTGTCACTGTTAAAACTTCCTATGATGAAAATGGAATCAGTTCTTACAATAACAGCTAATACATAAACTTTTGTTTAGCCGATTTAACCAAAATCAACAACATAGTTAAAAATATTTTATCCGTAGGCATTTTGTTATAAAATAATGCAAATAAATAATCAAATTGTTTGGTTTGACAGTTTCAATTGGTTGCGTTAGGCCAAAAGCATGACTGTTTTTGAAACGGCTACAAAGATTTCATTTTCTAATAGGGTATCTTTACGAATTTAATTGAGTAATGATTTAAGATTTATGATTAACAATGGTTAAGTCTTTTTTCGTAAATTCCGCATTCGTTGTTCTAGCTATATTCATTGCTCAACAATGCTGCTGGGTTATCAAACTTCGGATTTACAAATCAAAATGGCCAGACCATTCAGATCTTTAATTTTATATTTAATTTCTAAAAGGGTATATCCAGGAACTGATTTAAGTAATGATTTAAGATTTGTTCGTGGATTCCACAGACAATGGTTAAGTATTTGTTCGTAATTTCCGCGTTCTTTGTTCTAGCTAGCCATTGTTCAAGCTGGTTATTGCTGGATATCTCACCTACAAACTTCGGAATCCGCTAACAATTTTTGGAATCAATATAAACAAACTGTTCCGCTCTAATACAAACTTATTTTACGTGAGATCATATAAAACGGCTACTCTGGTCCCACTCAACTTTTTCGGAGGTGAGAATTAACCGGCATTGAGGGTATCGTCTGGGAGCAACCCAGACTCATTGTCGCCCGAAATTGGTACATGTATGATATTATTAACGGATGCCAATGAAAAAATAGCGATTTGAGGTGCTTGTAAAATTTTTCATTTTCGGCCTGGAGTCCCTTCCGCTTGAAGTCAAGTCGGCTTGTTGTCCTAGACCCCACAAAAAGAGCCCAAGAAAGGCCCCCGGCGGGATATATAGGGCATACCACTAGCGTGGGTTACTTAAACGTCGTTTTATCACTGAACTCGTCGGAATTGATCTCTTATTTGGTTGTGCTGTTGTGAACTGAGTACTATGTGGGCTGAGTTTGTTCAGCTACACGAAGGGAGTACTTGGGGTTCAGTATTTAGAATCCTCGGCGATTTTTCAGCTCTATGTTTCCTTAGATCCACAAATGCAGAAACTTTACTTTCACCGCTAGTTTGACATTGCTCCATCAAAAGTGGTCGCTTGTCATTGGCGTAAATAGCTGAAAAATTACTCCCAGGATGTAGCTGATAAGAGATGTCTAACTAAATCAGAGTAAAGAGAGTCAACCTAAGTATTCTAGCTTCAACAACTTGAAATCACTACCCGCAAATTTACGGCACTGGGTGGCAGCAGGTGACTGGTTTTTTTTGCCACCTCTTTCGTTTGGTTTTTGCCCAGATTCACTATATTCCAAATCAGCTGTTGACTCGCTTTTAGCTACTCGGTTTTGCAACCGTTCCTCTACAGTCATCGTTCCTTTGACCAAATCTTTGTCTTCTTTCAGCAGAAGAAAGCAGTTAGGTGTCTTGGAATGTCCCCGAAGAATGTTTGAGCATTGTCTTTGGTTAGGAAAACCCTCTCAAATCATGGATCCATTTTTCCGTCATAGCTTGTGGTATTAGATTCGGTTTTGCTTTCTTTCTCGCAACTCCTGCCGCTGTTCTTTCCCACAACTGCTGCCGAAAGTACCCAACACATGAAATCGCAAACCAGAAACAAGCAGACTAGATGGACGCTTTTCACCGACGGCAACTTTTGGAAATTCTAGGTTTTTGACATATTTGTAGATACGAAGGGATAGGATTGGTTCCTCCCAAGACGTCTTCCGCATTGTTTAGAAAACTGCGTGTGCACTTGCCAGATTTGATGAACTTGCAGAGTGAAAAAAACATTTCGAGGAAAAGTGGGTCTTGGTTATGCAACCTTCATCCGCCTCGCATTGTCCTACTTTGAAAATCCTTGTTCACATGTTGTTGGGTTTTTCGAGAGCTTCGCACAAATGTTTCCAGGGACTTCGTATAAAAATGCTCATCACAACCTGTGGCATTAGGATTAATTTTAGTTTGCAGGGAGTCAATCCTTGTTCTCCAAAGATAAGCACAAAAACTTGATAGTAAACTTCAGCCCACTTTTTGTACTCTTTAGCGTTAAAATCACCTCTTGCTCTTAGTAATTGTATGCATTCATTCAAGCTCTTTCTCAAAAGCCAAGGTTGATTAGTGTTGATAATTTCGTCAACGTTTCCGGTTTTTGTCACTTTAATCAAATTGTACTTTAAATCTTCCGAAGATCCTCATTTTTTAAATAAGCGAGTAATTATAAAACGGGTCAAAAAAGTAAATCTCCATTTTTTGCGACCACCTTTACCGCGTTTTATTCTCTTTTTCAGCTACTTCCATTAGTCCTTGGAGACTAATTCTATGACATCGAACATGAAACAGAATTTGGCGCCGAAATCTTGCAGACCCTTTGGGAGTGCGTCATTCTTGTAGTTTCTCCAGTGCTCTCTTCCGGGTAGTCTTGCGAGGAATCACATGCTTCGAAAATTGAATATGGTGATGTCTGTATAAGGATGCGGTTGCTGCACTTCTGGATGGTTCTGAGGCTGATGAAAGAGCTAATGGTTGTGATATTGCTGATTCTGTTGATGTCGGGGTTCTTGATGAATTTCCTAACTGTTCTAAGGGCGGTGTCGATCTGTTCTGATGGTTTATAAGCGCTTACAGAAGCTTGTAGTAAGCGTTTATTTGGGTAGCATTGTTTCTGAAGAGAGAAAATTGACCAGGTTCCTCCGTTTTTCATTCCACGGTATTTCCTTGAAGCCCCCTAGAATCAACATCTGCATGATTCCTGCTCCTACTGAAATCAAATGACTGCGTTGCCGTGGTATTGCTATTTTTCGTACAAGATCGTCAACTTCCAAGTAGTTCCATCGACCATTTCTGAAACTAGTCTTTTCATTGTTCGATATTTGTTTGCCAATTCTTTTCCTGCTATTTTGTCAAGGATTTTGGCGTCTACAAATTTTCGATCATTATCTGATGCTATAGAATAGCGATTCCAGAATTGTTGATCCATACTTTTCTCGGTCATCGAAGAGTCGTTTTTCGTATCAGGTGATTCGTTCAATTGTATGTCATGTCGTACGCGTCGGTTTGTGCATCCCGATTGGTATCTCTGTTATTTGACTGTCGATTCGTATGTCGGTTTGTTTTTCGGTACGTCGAGTGTCGTATCGGTTTTTGTCAATATTCGCGTCGGTTTTGTTTGCCGGAATTGTTTCAGGTGAAATAGCGAAAGAATTTAGAAGACTTTCATACTGAATTTGAAAGAGGTGCAGTGATGAATGAATAGAGGGTATTACTTAAGTTATCCATAACCATTTTGCCTAATTGGAAAACTAATTGTGGATTCTGGTGTGATTTTTAAGTTGGCCTAACCGGCTTGGCCAAACTTATCGGAACAATTATGAAGCTTCATAGCGTCATAATTGTTCCGATACTTTTTAAACTGTCAACTAAAATAGTCACTAATAGTTTCTTGAGTTTGATTAATTTGATTTTCAAGTGTTTAGATTTTGTAATTCAAATTGTTGTTGTTGTGGTAATCGGAGGAGACAAACTAAATGGTTGTGGTAATCGGAGGAGATCAATAAATCTTGAAATACCCAGTTTAACTATACCGTGTAATTCTAGGTGATACACTTTTTTCCTGTGGGCCAAATTTGGGTTGGCCAAATTTGGGTTGAGCTTCAAAGCCAGCGGATAGACTTCATAGCCATCTAGAGTCATGATTGTTTCGATACTTTTAAGGCCGTCAAATAAAAAAGTCCTTGATTAGTGTTTCTTGAGTTTGATTAGTTGGATTTTCAAGTGTTAGATTTCACATTTCGTGATTATCATATGCTCTTCATATACGCTCCTCATTTTTCCTGTTATATATATTCTTGAAAAAAATGTTTCGTCTTCTAAAATATTTTTTCCAGTAAACAAAACACTAACTAAATCGTCGTTTCTTGAAATCTAAAATTTTGACAGAAAGGCATGTGGATGGCGCCGCGCAGTCTATTGCCCATCCTAAAAACTGAAATAGTTTTTTCTAGTTTTGCAAAATCTCAATAGTTTCTGTTGCAGTTCAAATCAATCTCATATACTGATCAGTTCGTTCAAATTTAGTTCCAATTTCGTTCCATTTTACATTACAAGTTTTAACTCAATCTCAAACTAAATCTCAATATACACTAACAATCTTTTTGCAGTTGCAAAAACCCAAATACTGACAAAATCCCAATATTGACAAAATCCCAAAACCTGACAAAATCCGAATTACTAACAAAATCCCGAATACTGACAAAATCCCAATTACTGACAAAATCCCAAATGCTGACAAAATCCAAAAGAGTGACAAAATCCCATATACTGACAAAATCCCAATACTGACAAAACCCCAAATACTGACAAAATCCCAATACTGACAAAATCCCAAATATTGACAAAATCCCAATCACAACCAGTATTTGGGATTTTGCAGAACTGCAACGAACTATGATCAGTATTTGGTATTTTGAATCAATTTTTCTATTGTTTGGAGGGCTTTGCTATTATTCCTTTCTTGGACTGATTTTATTTTTCTTTTCGTTTTCAGAGTGCGACCTACAATTTTCACAAAAAAGCAACATGGTCCGCGATTTTGGTGGAAAGCAATGCCAGAAGAGGAATGCGAAACTGCAGAAATTGACTTGCTTTGTTCTGTGGCACGGAGGGCTTCAGTGACTGCTACAGAACTGCAGAGCATGTGTTGTCGCCTGGATGCTGGGAGATAATAAGAGCTAATCGAAGATCTGGGCTCAAACGAAAGCTGATCTCTCCTCCTTCTTGCGGGACACTTATGAGGAGTGCCAATTACCATTCAGAGCGAAGCAGCGGAGGGCAAATTTGATCTGCCAGGATAACAACGGCGATGATCAGAGGGGGTGAAGATGTGTGCTTTTGAAATAAGATATAAGATAATATATATCTTTATTTACTTATTCAAACTGTTTTAGCACTAAGCCAAATAATTCAGTCCACGTCTGTCTACGTAAATACGAGACGGACTACCGTAAAAAATGCGTTGGGTACCAGCAGAAAGACAATCAAGACAAAGACGACAATCAGAACGACCTCTTGGAACATCGACGAGCAGAACGGCCTCTCAGAACGACATGAGCAAGGCAGAAATGGGCATGATGTGACGACTACCTGGTGCAAGCAGGAACCAAACGAGCCAGATGCGATGAACGGGTACAAGCAGGAACAATTGGCGACGTTTTGGTGCAAAATGGAGCCGGAGGATGAGGAACCCATTTTGACCATTCAAATTGTTTAAAAGAAAATACCGTTTTTCTTTTAAATAACCTTCTGCAATTAAATCAACATCACCGTTTTAGCCCTCTATTTCACTGAATGACGGTGAAATCTTCAAGGGCACTGCTCCAGATACTGTTGGTACTACAGTTACTGCTCCAGAAGTGGCAAGTACTATCAATGAACAAGGGCTCTGCTCGAACGGTACTGCTCCAGGTACTGTTGGTACTACAGTTATCGCTCCAGAAGTGACAAATACTATCGATGAACATACCTCGGAAGTCACCCATCGGTGCGCCAAGTTGCCTATCGGTGCGCCAGCTGCGCCAATTAGGATGGTACCACTTACCGAAGTACCGAATGGACCGTGTCTGAGGCCAGATCCACTTCCTCTTGTACCAGAGTTTGTTTCGCCCATTCCTCTACCAAGCTCCCTTTCGCCACTTCATCTGTTTGAAGCAGATCTGAGAACAGATGAACGACCTCCTCAGGTGCGGATACAGAAATCAAAAGCTCTTCGGGAAAAATCGCAGAGTTTTGCCATGGTTTCAGGCAGCTCTTGTAGCACGAGTGCCAGTCAGATTGAAATTTAACCTCCAATTGACCATAGCAAACTCAGAGAGAGACTTTCGCAAGTTTAAGTATCTGAACCTAACACATGCTCAAAGTCGTTATAATTAAATTTCGATCATATTTTTCGGGTATTTTGTTAGATCAAATTGCCTCAAGTCTAATACAGTGCGTGCCTGCGGTTGATCTTGTCAGCTAGATCCAGTCAGACTGGTTTATTGGCCAACAAGGAACTTTGTTAGTTCCATCGGCTAAACCCATCAAAGGGTTCAAGAGTCAACTAGCGGATAGTTGCCAGTTTGACATCCGAATGTATGGGGACAATTTTATTGACGAAATTTTGAAGGAATACCCCGAGGAACTCAGAGCTAGACGGTATTCCTTAAAGGAAAAGGTAATCAGTTTGTAAAGTAATTAGACTCCTAAAAAGACCTCAGTATTCAAATAAGTTTAACCTCACATTTGTGTTCAATCCTAGGAATATAAAGGATCAATTAAGCCAGCTGATGTTCAAACTTTGTTTCGGTCAATGCCGCCAATTTCTGGAATATCATTGATATTGATGCTTCCTTGTCGATCGCCACGAAGTTGTCTGTTCCAAAAGCAGTCAAGAATGTGTCGTTGGGACACATACATAAAAGGAAGTTGGAGAAGACAGAAGTACCTACGAAGGAGTCAAGCTACCTGCTGTTATCGCAGGCTGGTGCAATAACACCATTTCACCAGGATTTCTCCAGCACATTTGTGATTTATTTTTAATGAAAGTTTAAGCAAAGCTTGGTGCACAATTTTTTCAACGAAATTTAAAAATATGTTCCATTTAGTTTTTTTTCTTTTAGGCTGCAAAACTTTTTATTTGATGGCCCCGTCGGTCAAGAACAAGCAGATTTTCCAGGAATATCTGATGCAGCAATCCTTGGGTTAGAAACCAATGTTTCCCGGGGATGACCCTCGCTGTGATGCTGGAGGGTGTCAGAAAGTTGTTCTGACGGAGCGCCAGGCCCTTGTTCTGCCAGCTGGCATGATACACATGGTTGAAAAGCATTCAGAGTCAGTGGCTCTGGGTGTCAGTTTTGTTCATCGTGGACACCTGCTGACGGCTGCCAGAGGT
The DNA here is from genome assembly GCF_963678635.1 of Symsagittifera roscoffensis. NCBI lineage: Eukaryota > Metazoa > Xenacoelomorpha > Acoela > Convolutidae > Symsagittifera > Symsagittifera roscoffensis. The sequence goes on from NC_087062.1 coordinate 99,275,463, forward strand.
TTTCGACATGAGCGGAAAGACGAAGAGCCCTCCAGCATCTGCTACCCTGCTTTTCCGATGTTGGCTCTGAATGAGCTTATGGTGCATCTGTGGTTAGTATTAAAGATTAAACTGATACGTTTTTATCGAAATAAATAAAAATAGAGAAAAATATTTTAAGCACCAGGGACTCAAACTTGCCGCAAGAAATATAAGATCCGGAGGAGGTCTGGAGAATTCTGAAGGCGCACGACAAAGCCTTAGATAGCCACCTTGCCAGAATAATTTACGTAAGTACTTCTGGCCGAATTTCATCCCAATTACTGAAATACTTACTTCCGTATCCCAAAAACTGCACCCAGTTTAATCGCATATACTGAAGTACTCAATAGATCCTAAAATTGAGTTTCGTCATCCCGCATACTAAAATGCTTGCTTCATCCCAAAAACTCAGTTTAACTTCTAATGCTAACTTATGATAATTTTGTATTTTAAGCCAACAACTAAGGAAAGGCTGGCGAATAAAGAAGAAATGGACAGTCTCTTCCAAAACCATCCTGGGTCATGCGGACTACTGATAGTGAAATGTGCCCCATCTGCTGTCATGATGTACAAGCTGTGCAATCTGTACAAGCTGTTGAGCACAAGCTGTGCTTTGTCTGCTGGCGGAGGGTGCAGGATGAGCATCATCCAAAGTGCCCCTTCTGTCTGCAGGACTTGCCGCCTTTCACTAGCTTCTTGCCGCACTTATAACGATTGCTTTTGACCTTGTTTATTGCATGTTAAACTAACTAAGCCTGGTGCCATGTGAACATCCTCTTCCTTCCATCTTTGACCACTAACTTGAAACTTCCCAATGTAAACCACAAAAGAACATCCAACCCTTCCTCCATATCGATCATGTTTTACCTTTGTTTAGTTTCTCTGACACAGACGAGGATACACATGACGAAGAAGACGTTGAGGAGGGATGAGACCAGATCGAAGTCGAGACAGTGGTGCCCTACCGTGACTCCGACTCGGAGTCGGAACCGGAGCAACTGAGGAGTTTCTCCGACTTTGAACTGCTCTCGGGCAGTGACGAGGAGGAGAGCACTGCCTTGGATGCTCTTGCGTTCTCCTATGTGCGGGGTCGCGGTCGCGGGCACGCTGTGGTCTGGGATGGGCGGGTCGAAGAGGTCTCCTCGAGTGATGACGACATGACCTATAATTGGGCAAGCGGGCAGGGGCGCAGTCGCCGACGAGCAGCGCCGTCATTCACAGCAGCTGCAAACCTGCCAGGCCGGGCCCGGGGCCCAGGACGCGCCAGAACCGCTGGGTCATCCCAGCCTGGGGTCGGACCCTCATCGCGAAGGTTCAAAATCTGAAAATTGACTACTAAAATGCCGCCAATTTCTGGAATATCATTGATATTGATGCTTCCTTGTCGATCGCCACGAAGTTGTCTGTTCCAAAAGCAGTCAAGAATGTGTCGTTGGGACACATACATAAAAGGAAGTTGGAGAAGACAGAAGTACCTACGAAGGAGTCAAGCTACCTGCTGTTATCGCAGGCTGGTGCAATAACACCATTTCACCAGGATTTCTCCAGCACATTTGTGATTTATTTTTAATGAAAGTTTAAGCAAAGCTTGGTGCACAATTTTTTCAACGAAATTTAAAAATATGTTCCATTTAGTTTTTTTTCTTTTAGGCTGCAAAACTTTTTATTTGATGGCCCCGTCGGTCAAGAACAAGCAGATTTTCCAGGAATATCTGATGCAGCAATCCTTGGGTTAGAAACCAATGTTTCCCGGGGATGACCCTCGCTGTGATGCTGGAGGGTGTCAGAAAGTTGTTCTGACGGAGCGCCAGGCCCTTGTTCTGCCAGCTGGCATGATACACATGGTTGAAAAGCATTCAGAGTCAGTGGCTCTGGGTGTCAGTTTTGTTCATCGTGGACACCTGCTGACGGCTGCCAGAGGTTTTCGACATGAGCGGAAAGACGAAGAGCCCTCCAGCATCTGCTACCCTGCTTTTCCGATGTTGGCTCTGAATGAGCTTATGGTGCATCTGTGGTTAGTATTAAAGATTAAACTGATACGTTTTTATCGAAATAAATAAAAATAGAGAAAAATATTTTAAGCACCAGGGACTCAAACTTGCCGCAAGAAATATAAGATCCGGAGGAGGTCTGGAGAATTCTGAAGGCGCACGACAAAGCCTTAGATAGCCACCTTGCCAGAATAATTTACGTAAGTACTTCTGGCCGAATTTCATCCCAATTACTGAAATACTTACTTCCGTATCCCAAAAACTGCACCCAGTTTAATCGTATATACTGAAGTACTCAATAGATCCTAAAATTGAGTGCCCCTTCTGCAGGATGAGCATCATCCAAAGTGCCCCTTCTGTCTACAGGACTTGCCGCCTTTCACTAGCTTCTTGCCGCACTTATAACGATTGCTTTTGACCTTGTTTATTGCATGTTAAACTAACTAAGCCTGGTGCCATGTGAACATCCTCTTCCTTCCATCTTTGACCACTAACTTGAAACTTCCCAATGTAAACCACAAAAGAACATCCAACCCTTCCTCCATATCGATCATGTTTTACCTTTGTTTAGTTTCTCTGACACAGACGAGGATACACATGACGAAGAAGACGTTGAGGAGGGATGAGACCAGATCGAAGTCGAGACAGTGGTGCCCTACCGTGACTCCGACTCGGAGTCGGAACCGGAGCAACTGAGGAGTTTCTCCGACTTTGAACTGCTCTCGGGCAGTGACGAGGAGGAGAGCACTGCCTTGGATGCTCTTGCGTTCTCCTATGTGCGGGGTCGCGGTCGCGGGCACGCTGTGGTCTGGGATGGGCGGGTCGAAGAGGTCTCCTCGAGTGATGACGACATGACCTATAATTGGGCAAGCGGGCAGGGGCGCAGTCGCCGACGAGCAGCGCCGTCATTCACAGCAGCTGCAAACCTGCCAGGCCGGGCCCGGGGCCCAGGACGCGCCAGAACCGCTGGGTCATCCCAGCCTGGGGTCGGACCCTCATCGCGAAGGTTCAAAATCTGAAAATTGACTACTAAAATGGTTATTAAAAAATTGTTTTTTATCCGACGCTCAACAAATGCCACAATAGTACGTCTCTCGTGCATCTCAGTCTCAATCATTGCAAACAATCGCCAAACAGCCAAGCCTTTCAAACACTGCCAACCTTACTTTATCGGTAAGTTTCAAAATCTCAAGTCTCAAAATACTTTACTAATATTTATGACTAGATTTTTGTTAGAAAACTGTTTTTAGTGCAAATGCCGCCGTCGTCACGTTCAGTATTTTTGTGGTCACAGTCAGTATCATCGAGATGTGACATTCAGTATCATCTACACAATCAGATAATCAGTAAGTTTCAAAAGCTCACATCTCAACCATAGCACTAAAACGATTTATGACTAGTTTATTAGAAAACTGTTTTTTTAGTGCAAACAACCGCCCTATGCAAATTGACCCATGCAATTGCCCTATGCCAAATTGCCTGTTTTCAGAGAGACCGGTAAATCAGATAATATGTCTACGCTCCATTACCAGTAAGTTTCAAAGTTTCAACTTTCAAAATATATTACCAAAATGTTTTTTGACCAGTTCATTAGAAAACTATTTTTTTAGTGCAAACAATCGCCCTTAGTACGCAATTGCACAGCTCAATTCAACTCGCAAAAGCAGAATTCGCCGGCTCCATTCAACTCGAAATCAAAATCTAATCACTCGAAATCTAAAAATGTAGATTTAGTTATCTTTTACTTTATTGCTTCATAGTTATCTCTATTGCCTCATCTGATGAAATTTACTGCCTTTTTTATTGATGCTACGAAGTAGTTTAAGTTAGATAAAACTTTTAATGATAGTTATGGAATTAAAATTCCCAAGTATTTATTTTTTACTTGAGAAATTCGGCTCTACTGAAGTTAATTGTTATTTTTTTTCGGATTCAATCGTGTAATCTCAATTATGCGCCCAAATGATAAAAATTTTGGCTGTATAAGCTAAACAAGGATAGATGCTTACACCTAGAACGGGCCCATGATGATTGAAATGTGGTGGTTTTCTTCTTTCTTAAAAACTATAGAAATAAATCTTCAATCCTCATTTTATTAACTCAATGTTCATACTTCCTTATCCCTTCTATAATTATGTCAGAAATTGCCGGTCCAATGTCAGAATTTCCTGGGGTTTCAATTGATCGCTTCAATGGTGAGTACCTCAAATCTACGGTCAATGTTTTTTCGCACTGTCATATCTTGTAGGAAGCGCAGTCTTTCAGTCATCTTTCAAGCCGTGTCAGCATGGCTGTGATCATTTCAAAATAACGTGGTCCCTTATTCTAACAAAACTCGCTACGGTTATGAGTTTTTAATGAAAGAGCTTGCACTTAGATTCAACAATTAAGTTCATGTTTCATTATGTCAGTATCAACTGTACAAATATGTTCCGTCAATTCAAAAGTGGCTCACCTTAGATGGCCAAAGTACCAATAACCATTTCTGCAAGCCAGTGTCTGCGTCTGCGAACTTAAACTGCCTTGCAAGCCGGGCATCCCAAGTCCAGAAGTGCTTACAATCAATCCAACTGCAATGTTCTTCACTAAAAACGAGATAATGCCTGTGAGATTGGTTAAAGCAGTGTCTGAGAGAACCATTCGGTGCTGGTATTCTTCGCACTCTTCAGCTGACGAAATAACTGATTTCCTTTCGAGTCTGCAATTCGGAAGTATTACATCCTTCGTTTGTCGGGATGAAGATACTCCACTTGACTCTGTGAAAGCTGTTATTTTAAATACGCTCAAACATCAGAATTCAAACACGTCAAACGGTTCGAGTACAAAGTTATGGAAAAAGAAAATTAAATTCAATAAAAGAGGTAAACGCAAGCTTTATCTGAAGAAAATTTCAACAAACACACCAGACTACGAATACCATACTGAGCCATTAAGACAACAAAGACGCTTTGTCGAAAGAGGTGTTTTCGAGGGAACGATTTCAGAAACAGCCAAAACAGCCGAGGAGACAAATAATTCCACAAAAACACCAGACTATGAATACCATAGTGAGCCATTTAGACAACGCAGATGTTTTGTCAAAAGTGGAGATTTCGAGGAAAAAGGTTCAGAAAAAAAAACAGAAAAATTTATCCAATTGCTCAACAATATTTAAAAACGTTATTTATTTTTCGTATTTTTCGGTATTTTTTAGTTACCACTTGTTTTTTTTAGTTTTAATTAAACGAGGATTTTTATTCCAGTTTTCAGAGGACATTTCAGTTCAGCTTTCAAAAAACACAATCGAGCCGTCCTTCATCTCATCTCAAATGCTGATGAGTGCGTTGATAATTTCTGAACCAACTGAACCAACTCATCTCAAATACTGATGAGTGCGATGATAATTTCTGAACCAACTGAACCATCTAAGCTCAAATACTGATGAGTGACTTAGCTGCCATTTCAAACTGAACCATCTCATCTCAAATACTAATGATGATTTCTTATGCATAAGTGAACGATCTCATCTCAAATACTGATGGGTGATTTAGCTGCCATTTCAAACTGAACCCTCTCATCTCAAATACTGATGATAATTTCCTATGCATAACTGAACCATCTCATCTCAAATACTGATTAGTGACTTAAATGCCTCCATTTCAAACATGAATTGCCATTTCAAACGCTGAACTGTTTTTTCAAACGCTTTTCAAACCAAAACGAAAGATTTGACATCCGCATAGTTAACCAATGTTTTAGGATTGGTTTGTGGATTCCGCTGGCAAATGGATAAATCCTTTTGCGTCCAAATTGCGCGTTCCTATAGATAATAAATCAAATATTCCACCTCTAGCTTTTAATTGTTCATATGCAAGTTCAGTAATAAACAAAAATGCGGAATCCACTTAACATTTGCGGAATCCGTTTTTATTTGCGGATTCCGCATACAAATTTTGCGGATTCCACTTACATGTGCGGAATCCACTTGCAGTTGCGGAATCCACAACAACTAGCTATATTTGCTTGTTGCGGAATCCGCAACAAAACAAGTGTGCCGACAAAGTTTACGTTACAGTTATATGTATGCGGTTACAGTTATATGTATTATATGTATGTCCACTGAACTTTTGTTTGTGGAATCCACTTACATTTTGGAACACATTTTAAGACTTGTCTCTGGAATCCAGGAACATACAGACACAAAATCGTGGTCCTATCCAGTGCACAGTTTGGCCTCGTAATGTACATACTTTGTTCTGATAAAATTTAAGTTGAACATTGTAATCAGATTCCTTATTTTGGATTTGTCAAATTTCCAAACTTTTTACAATGAACGTAAGTTTCATTATATAGCTCCTTTCCCGAGGTTGACAAAAAATGCTTATCAAACTATTTAATATTTTCAAAAAAATGCTTATCATACTATTTCATACTATTTCATAGACCAAAAAAACACTATGAAAATAGCATGATAAGCATTTTTTCCATATTCTGAAATATTACGATAGAAAATTTTTACCATACCATAAAATTGTATGATTGGCATTTTTTCCATAAATGGAAGTACCAAAAATTATTTGATTTGAAATTTTGTGTTCCATCCGAAACATTAGTCCTGGGTTTTTTGTCATAGGAAAACCCAGAGTGTAACTGGCAATTACCACGCAGAAAGATTGGATTGGGTGATTGGAATTATATATCAAAACCAAAAATTTTGTATATGGCTAGAAAGTTTTTGTTTCAAAAATTTTGGTAATTGAGAAAAAAAGGCCTGTCTTTTTTAAAATTTATTTTTATCTTAGCAAATGAAATAAATAAATAAAAGTTGAAATAAAAATAAAATTTACAAAAAAAAGCAGTTTTAATTTGAATTTTTTTTTTTGGATGAACACTTTATCCTGGACAAAATTATAAACACAAAAAAACAAATATGGACAAAATTATAAAAACAAAAAAACAAAACAAAAAAACAAAGGGATTCAAATTTGTGTTTTTGCTAATGAAAAAATGCATACAATACAATTTTCATATATAAAAATAATTATATGATAAGCTTTTTTTTACCGCAATTAAAATCAGGTTCTTATTTAGCAGAAAAATTTGAAAAAAGGAAGTAGAGCAGTAGTATTTCTCTGAAAATATTTAATACATTTTTTAAATTTTGTATGAAAATTGTATGATAAGCTTTTTTCCATAGTCGTCATATATGGAATTGTATGATAAGCATTTTTTTATGGACGTCAACCCGGGTTTACTGATAAAACTCCGACTTTTGTCGAAGATCTTGTGCAGCCCACTCAGTGACTTCAATTACTGTTGTGAATTTTTTATAACATCTGAGCTAGATTATTATCTAAAGCTCGAACTCAAAAAAATAAATGACCTGTGATTATGTTTTGTGAAGTTACGGTCGTTAATTTTGAAAATCGCTAATTAGACCAGTTTGGGATAATTAAAATTCGATATCATGCGTACTTAGAACACGCGTAAGCAGCAAAATATTGCGTTCAAAATTGATTTAATGCCAGTAATTTTTTCTTATTATCCTAATATGAGACGCTAAACACCCCTTACTGTTTTACAATCTTACTATCTTAATATGAGACGCTAAACACCTCTTACTGTTTTACATAGTGGTGGGGCGAAATAAAAAAAACATATTTTCCCACTTATTTGGTCGATCATTCAACCAAGAAAAATCAATTGGCTTTAAATGCAGTCGGAATATTTAGGGCTTTGCCCTGACATACAAGCAGTCTTGTTACAGTAATTTAGTGGATCTAGAATTTCGTCGAGAGAGGAAGGCAGAACCTCAAAAATTTCAAATCACTCATTTGCGGCTTCAATTTTTCTTTCCTTATTTCGTAATGATTATATAAATTATAAATATTTTGCGCAAAAAAATACTAATTTTGATGGGGAAGAAAAAACGCAGTTGTTTGGCCAAAAGCTTACAACAAAAAGGCCTGAAGACTCCTTTTTTGGTCTGTTTTTTCGAAAATTTACCTGGGGCGTACAAATTTCGAATTTTTTAGAAAATTCGCCCACCCTAGAAAAAATATTAGATCCGCCAATGATCGAAAGTGAGATTTTATTTTCTTCTACTTTTTGAACAAAAAAGTGTTTCAATCATTCAGTTTACCTATCCAGGTTGAAAAAAAAGCTAAGGAATCTCTTTTTTCTGATCTATTGATTGCAAGTGTTTGAAATTTAAAACAACAAAGTAGTTCAGTTTTCCGCTTGTTAAGCATATGAGTTAAGTTCTTTTGACTATACTCGTAGATCAAGTGCGGCCCACTCATTGACTTCAATTACTGTTATGAAATTTTATAACATCTGAGCTAGATTGTTATCTTAAGCTCAAATTTAAAAAGATAATTGACCTGTGATTATTTTTTGACAAATAACAGTCGTTAAACTCGAAAATCACTAATTAGAACAGTTTGGGATAATTAAATTTCGATATAATGCGTACTTAGAACACGCGTAAGCAGCAAAATATTGCGTTCAAAATTGATTTAATGCCAGTAATTTTTTCTTATTATCCTAATACGAGACGCTAAACACCCCTTACTGTTTTACAATCTTATTATCTTAATATGAGACGCTAAACACCTCTTACTGTTTTACATAGTGGTGGGGCGAAATAAAAAAAAACATATTTTCCCACTTATTTGGTCGATCATTCAACCAAAAAAATTCAATTGGCTTTAAATGCAGTCGGAATATTTAGGGCTTTGCCCTGACATACAAGCAGTCTTGTTACAGTAATTTAGTGGATCTAGAATTTCGTCGAGAGAGGAAGGCAGAACCTCAAAAATTTTCAAATCACTCATTTGCGGCTTCAATTTTTCTTTCCTTATTTCGTAATGATTATATAAATTATAAATATTTTGCGCAAAAAAATACTAATTTTGATGGGGAAGAAAAAACGCAGTTGTTTGGCCAAAAGCTTACAACAAAAAGGCCTGAAGACTCCTTTTTTGGTCTGTTTTTTCGAAAATTTACCTGGGGCGTACAAATTTTGAATTTTTTAGAAAATTCGCCCACCCTAGAAAAAATATTAGATCCGCCAATGATCGAAAGTGAGATTTTATTTTCTTCTACTTTTTGAACAAAAAAGTGTTTCAATCATTCAGTTTACCTATCCAGGTTGAAAAAAAAGCTAAGGAATCTCTTTTTTCTGATCTATTGATTGCAAGTGTTTGAAATTTAAAACAACAAAGTAGTTCAGTTTTCCGCTTGTTAAGCATATGAGTTAAGTTCTTTTGACTATACTCGTAGATCAAGTGCGGCCCACTCATTGACTTCAATTACTGTTATGAAATTTTATAACATCTGAGCTAGATTGTTATCTTAAGCTCAAATTTAAAAAGATAATTGACCTGTGATTATTTTTTGACAAATAACAGTCGTTAAACTCAAAAATCACTAATTAGAACAGTTTGGGATAATTAAATTTCGATATAATGCGTACTTAGAACACGCGTAAGAAGCAAACTATTGCGTTCAAAATTAATTTAATGCCAGCAATTTTTTCTTATTATCTTAATATGAGACGCTAAACACCCCTTACTGTTTTACATTCTTATTATCTTAATATGAGACGCTACCCAACTCTTCCTGTTTTACAAAGCGTGTGGGACGAAATAAAAAAATATATTTTCCCAATTATTTTGTCGATTATTCAACCAAAAAATTTCAATTGGCTTTAAATGCAGTCGGAATAATTAGGGCTTTGCCCTGACATACAAGCAGTCTTGTTACAGTAATTTAGTGGAACTAGAATTTCGTCGAGAGAGGAAGGCAGAACGTCAAAAATTTTCAAATCACTCCTTTGCGGCTTCTTTTTTTCCTTCCATATTTCGTAATGATTATATAAATTATAATTATTTGGCGCAAAAACATACTAACTTTGATGGGGAAGAAAAAACGCAAAAACGGAGTTGGTTGGCCAAAAACTTACAACAAAAAGGCCTGAAGACTCCTTTTTTGGCCTGTTTTTCCAAAAATTTACCTGGGGCGTACAAATTTTGATTTTTTTTGAAAATCCGCCCACTCTAGAGAAAATCCTAGATCCGCCAATGATCGAAAGTGAGATTTTACTTTTTTCTACTATTTGTGCAAAAAAGTGTTTCAATCATTCAGTTTACCTAACCAGGTTGAAAAATAGGCTCAGAAATCTCCTTTTTCTGATCTATTGATTGCAAGTGTTTGAAATTTAAAATAACAAAGTAATTCACTTTTCCGCTTGTTGAGCATAAGAGTTAAATTCTTTTGACTATACTCATAGAGTAATTTCAGATAAGGTACACCGTCTGCTAATCACGCTATCTTTTTTTTGGCCGGATAGTTTCGTGCAACTTCTTAGTCTAATACCGATCTTGATATTATTCTTATATCTCCTAGTCTCAATAGATCTAGTGTATACTGGTTTATGCGACTTAGTTCTTGGATTTTATCCAGAAGGAGAACAACTGTATTCTAAGTTTTATTTAAATTGTTCTGGTGCTGAACCTACAAGTAGTTTTAGCACTAACAAAAAAGTGTAATTGTTAGAGATGGAATATGATTGGTTAGTTACATGAGAAATATTTTATAGTGATATAGCATCATAAATATAATTGGTCTATAAATACTAGTTTAGAACTGGTTCCATCCATCCGGGGTTTAGAGAGTTTTTAAATTTGAATTGTTTGATGTAGTGAAGGATGGGTGATGTAGTTTCTTTTTGAAGTTGCTAGCATTGACTTCTTGGAGAAAGGAGAAGTGTGGCTGTTTGTGTTTGACGGAGGAAGATTGTTATGTTTGTGTTTCTAAAGAGGTCTCGTTGATCGTGGCATTGAAGGGTCATTGTGTCAAGACTTTTGATCGATGCAATGATGTATCGATATCTTTAAGTTTAGAGCGAGACTACATACCACCATATATCACTATACCACTTGGTTTGAGTTCCAGCTGGCAAAAAGTAGAAAAGTTTGGGGTCGAAAACACAAACATTTCGAAAAATTTATAACACAGATTCGGGTGTTTGGGAAAGAGAATCTCCCTACGCAAAGCGGAGTCAATTTAGAAAATGAGTAAAATAGCACATACGCATTTAAAAGGCCTAAACAAGTTTTCACACAAAAAATGAATTTTCGAGCTGCAAGTCCTGTTAAAAATGACAATGAGAGCAAATTCGGGTTTAGTTCAAACTACGCTTTTTCCCGTTTGTCTCATTGTGGGGGAGTTGACCATGTTCAGGGG
>NC_087062.1:99286902-99311298 GCF_963678635.1 Symsagittifera roscoffensis
GTTTGACTGTCAAAAACATTACGTATAAAATAAAATTTGTCGAAAAATGCTGATTGCATAAGTTTCACATGAAAATTATGTATTAGATACTTTCTCCGATCCAGTTTGGAATCTGTTTTCTAAAGCCAATTTGCACTCTTTTAAAAATACCCAATAAACTCATTTAACATTACACAAAATCGTTTTAATTTATTTTTGATTTAAAATTTTTTTTGATTTTCTGATTTTAAGATTTTGATTTTCCTGGTTATAATTTTTGTGTTCATTGTTGATGCAGAAGTTTTCAAAAAATTTTAGGCATACTTTCAAACCAGTAGAAATTTTCTGTTCTAGTGGTTTTAAAATCTGAAAAAGTTCTTCTCAGTCAATTTGATTTGTTAATCAAAAGGAGCCAGTATCTTTAAAAGAATTTATGGCTTTGTGCAAATCTGACAACGATGCAGCAACGTTTCGTCCAATGGATACAAGGAAACCATTCAATTAGTCACAATTTACTTGAAGTTTTGTTTCTGCTACCAAACATACCTCTTGTTGTTCCGACTTTCGATACGAAAGTAACAAAATATTTGAGCTCGGGGTGGGTTTTTCTTTTCTTCAGACAAATTTCGACTTTTTAACTAGCCATTTTGACAAAATTGTTTTATATCATTGGAAAGCCATTGTTGTCCTGAGTTTAAATTTGAACAGATGTTTCACCTCTGATCATTTTTGGTACAGTTATGAGGGTTTAAAGATTGCCATTTTGGCCAATTTGGGACAATTAACGCGCGATATATTTCGCGCTATTAACGCGTAGGCGGAGATTTAATCCGTCTTAGAAATCGTTCCAAATTGGTTGAAAGAAGCTTCTTTGCCATAATTGATTTATTACAATGAGCGAAAACTATTGTTTTGTACTTTATATGGCGTGTGGGGGGATGATTTTCATAGAAAAATTTTCAAATTTTAGAAAAAAATTTTTCATTTTATTTGTTTCATTTAATTCTTTTATGTTGTTTATGTTAATACTGCTCCATAAACGTTAAAAGGCAGTCGGAATTTTTAGTGCTTCGCCCTGATACGAGCAGTCTTGTTCTATTACAAATACTATTGTTTTTGAAGTAAGAACACCGTTTGCTTTTCTAGATTTTGATTTTTGTTCCGACTTTCGATACGAAAGTAACGGGATATTTGTGCTCGGGGTGGGTTTTTTTTTCTTCAGACAAATTTCGACTTTTTAACTAGCCATTTTTTACGGAATTTTTTTTATATCATTCGAAAGGTATTGTTGTCCTGAGCTCAAATTTGAAAAGATATTTCACCTGTGATCATTTTTCGTAAAGTTATGGGGGTTTAAAGATTGCCATTTTGACCAATTTGCGACAATTAACGCGCGATATATTTCGCGCCATTAACGCGTAAGCGGAGAGTTAATCTGTCTTAGAAATCGTTCCAATTTGGTTAAAAGAAGCTTGTTCTCCATAATTGGTTTGTTACAAGGAGCAAAATGTATCCTTTTGCACTTTGTATGGCGTGTGGGGGGATGATTTTCATAAAAAAATTTTCATTTTTTTTTTCTTACATTTAATTTTTAATGTTATTACTGCTCCATAAACCTTAAAAGGCAGTCGGAACATTCAGGGCTTTGCCCTGATACGAGCAGTCTTGTTGTATATTTAGGGAACTAACGAAATAGAGTGATATTTTTGACGTTAAGTTTTGTCAAGGTTTTTGCATGTAGTTGATCGCAATCAGACATAAAGCTTCTTTCTTTTGATTATCAAACCTAAATGCTTGAGAGTTTTTGGAATCTCTTTGGTGCAAAAATATCAAAGACTACAAGGATTGATTTTGTTAAGTATTAAATCGTTTCATCTGCGGTTGCTTGTTCTAAGTTGCTTGTTCTTTCAATTTTTGATTATGAAGAAAACGACTTTCAGTAATTCATTTTCAGTTCATGATATCTGAAATTCCGAATCAGTATTTTTCAAAAACAATATTTTTTTCTAAGCACGCGTGCGTGCTTGCGTGCGTATATAGGTGTTCGTGTGTATATGCGTGTGTTTATGTGTTTAAATGAGTGTGTATATTTGTGTGAAAATTAAGCGCCTATCTGTAAAAAAATTTAAAATTTGAACTCATAAAATGAATATCTGTCGGATGGTATAAAACAGGATAAGCAAATAGATAAATTCCGCCGAAAGGCTACATAAAATGTCAAAACTGTTCTCAATAAAAAACTACCTTAAAAATTCAGTTTTTGTGAAAACCGTAACAAAAATTGACAGCGGATGTTGCGTAAATCAGTTGAATTTGATTGTTTTTTTATGGAGTTTTTCAAGACTCGAATTTTTCATTATGAGGAAACAAGGTTTCCTAAAGGCAGTGTAAAATTTATTTTACACAGTTTAAAATTAATTTTATTAGTATAAATCATCTTATGACATGCCATAAGGCGTGAATAATTAAATCAATTTGAACAACTCTCTTCAAGTAAATGGAAGTACGAACAATTTTTAGGCATCTTTATGTAATAATTTTACAAGGGGGTGGAAAACAGGAATACAGTTGAGTTCCTGACGGGATGTTCTTTTGAGTTTTAAGCAATCATTTCGACATTGAGGCTTTTTTTAGTACGAATCGCATTCGATTTTCAAATGAAAAATTAACAATTTTTTTTTCGGATTGACAAATTTGAAAAAAAAATAGCAAGAATGAAATATTTCTTCGCGTGGGTGGGGGACATTTCTCTGCACGGAATTGGACACGGACTTGTAAACGATGGGAAAAGAAAGTTCGTCTGGCAAATTATCTGGAGGCTTTTGTTCTGCGCCTTTTTCGTAACCTGTGTTGCTCTGCAGTCCTCTCTGCTCTATGAAATTGTCTACAAAAAACCCACTGATGTTTCTGTGCAGTACACCCGAAAAGAGAGCATCAATTTTCCCAACGTGGTCTTGTGTGACATGAATCCAGACGTTCAGCCAGCAGTTGAATTGTCTGAGCGAACATTCGGTTCACAGTCAGTTTTGCTGCTCATGAATCACCAATATCATCTGGCATTCGCTACTCTGTACTTTGCAGCCCGAAATGAAGCCATTCGCAATTTGACAGAGTTCATCCAAAAGTACCCCATCATGGCACGACAATACGAGACATACTACAATCAAACGACGCCGCTTGTCCGTGCATTGTTCTGTTAGTTTTTTTGTCGTTTTTCAGCCTCCTTGTAGGTACAACCGTGCTAGGGGGGTCCAAAGAAACTAACCGGGTCCCTAATGTAAATTTACAGCCTCAAAACTGTTCAAATTTGTGATATCTTACGAGGTATCTTGTTGCAAAACTAATTTGTAATTCAAGAATGTATTATGTTAAGCTTAAAAATTAGTTTTTCTTGATAGTTTGTTAGTTCCTGAGAGCGGTTTTAAGTTCATACTATGAACTCTCCGCTGTGTTCCAAAAGTCTCAGATCTAAATGAGCTTCGACACTCAACATAATAAACTAATTATAACACTGAAAGTTATGATTACATCATAATTAATGCTTTTGCAATAGTAGTATCACATACCCCCTCGAGTGAAAAAATTTTCTGGCATCAGAAATAATTTATAAAATCAAGAGTTTTTAAAGCTCACTTTTTAAAATTTTAGTGATTGTCTGATTGAATAATTTATTTTGTTTAATTTTTGTCCAGTTCTGTTCTCCAGCTAGGGTTCCAGTCCACTCCTTTGTCTAACGTGGCATAACCGAATTTTCTTTGGAATAGATGTCTCTCCAGTAGACTCAATCTCGTCTCTATTGGCCCGTCGTTCTGTGTCTTGAACCCTGTTAGCCGTCTTCTGCACTCTTGTAAGGCCGCTTTTAAGAGTGCTCCCCCCTGATAGTTCTTCTGAAATTTCCTTGATTGAATGCTTTACTGGGTCGTCTGATACCCCCTGTGGAGGTTTGAATTTGTCGTCTCTTTCGCAGACTGAGTGGTTCTTCCCTCGAAGTTCGTCTGCCACGTTTTGTACCCTCCTCTTGAGTACTTATCCAGTCAGATTTTCCCACTCCTCCGGTTCCAAGTTTCTATTTTGGAATGTTTCCAGAATATCCTTTGGTTTAGTGCCCAAATCTATTTTCTTCAGCTTTATTTTTTTTCGCTTCTTGGCGTTGAGCTTGATTGTGCCTTGCTGACCGGGGCAGCTGCCGTAGCAGTTTGTTAGAGGTCGATTCTGGCTGTTCCTTCTTGTCCTTATTGGTCTTCAATTGTCTCTCCGTTTTCTTTTATGCGACCTCTTCTTGTGTCTTCGGTCCACTTGACGAACTCGGTCCCCCTGTGTTTGGCTTAGCTCTCTTGATGGCGAGGTTTAAACCTCCCCCTGTTTCGGTGTCCTTAGACGTTATATTGTTTGGATTTGTTGAAACCTGTCTACCGGGTTTAAAAAGTCCGCCAGCTTCACCTGCCGTCGCAGTTCTTCATCAGAATCGGGTTTCTCCAATTTTTTGGGAGAACTGATCTTCTGCAATTTATTGCGTGGCTCTGCTGACGGGCTTTTTCCTGCTTGCTGAGTCTGGTCCAGTGGTATATTGATTTTTGCCTGTGCAATGTCTGGTTTCCGGTATACCGATCCCGCCGATGTCTATACCGTCGAACCAGTTTCCGCCGTTAATTTTCCTTTTAGCGGCATCATGAGTGCTTGCCCGTTCTTCCTTAAGTCATCTTTTTGCAGAATCGTTTTTCTTTTCTTTTCGGAGAATGTGAAGGCTCATCTTCTTCATCTTCGATGATTCCCTTCTCCCATGAGTGAATCATCTCCTTCCGCAGCTCAGGGTTTGACTGTCCAGTTGTGTCCACTAGTCTTCTGATGTCGTTTTTCGCTGCATCTCTACGCTCCTCAATCCACCGAGCGTTCGCCTCCAACAGCTCTTTTGGTGCTTTCGCTCGCTGGTGGTCTCGATCCTTGTGTAGTTGCTGTTTTCACAGCGGGCTAGTGTCCCTGCTGAGCTCTCCTTCCTTATGATCTTCAAATTCTCTCTGGGTTGATCGATCCTCCATTTGAACTGTGACGCCGTCAATGCCGATCGTTCCAGGTGTTGTTTGTATAAATAGTCAGAGTTAGTTATAAACTTATCGCGTAGAATCTTAAACTCGCTTTTTGGAAGCCTGAATTGAAGATACTTGAATGGTTTTCTGTATGTTCCACCGTAAATCACGAAATTTTGTGCTAAGGCAGAGTTTGATTGACAAATGATTTTCTTCTAGTAACATTACCCCCAATCTTCGCTTCATTTTTCGTGTCGTTGGTTCTACAAGTCCAAACCCTCGATGGTCGCTGACCGGACAGAATTTTTGTTCAAAACTAATTTCGATACAAAACCCTTTAAAGCCCGTCTGTGTGTTTGTCTTCTCGGTGGCTACGAAATTCTTGTTCGGATAGTATGAAATTCTTGTTCCTCTTCCATCTCATCTTTGGTCGTAAGGTCCACTTCAATCACTAGCACATCACTCACTTTCCGTTCATCGTGTTGTACCGGTAACGTGCTTATTGGCGCTGGTACGCTCTCTTCCGCCGCCGCTTCCAGTTCTCGAGTACTGCTTGGTGGTGTACTGCACTCCCCCTCCCCCCAATCATTTGCCCGAATGATAGGAGCCTGTTGTCCGCCTCTCTTTGTTGGTCCTCTGACACTTGCCACTTTACTCGGGACTGGTCTCTTGTTTCACTATCTGAGCTGTCTCTATTCTTCCGCCTCCCTCGAATTATCTTTCTTGTTCGTTGTAGTGTTTCCATGACTTCCTCTTCTTCTGGTAGTTCATCCGCGTTGTTCATTAAATTGTTTCACCTCAGATCTAGAATGGTCTCTTCCCTGTCCTCGCGTCTCCATTTCCGTGGTGTATCCGACCACCAGTCGTATGATCGGTTGAAATTTCTTTCCGACATCTCCTTCCGTGAGTCTGTTTTTGTATTTTTCTGTTTCGCTAAATTTTGAACTGTTTTAGCTATTTTATTGCTCGACTGTTTGTTGGGTTGAAATGAATAAAAAGCAATTTTTTTTCTTTGTGAACAGCTGTTTAGTGGTTTGGACGGTCGGGAAAGTTGATTTATTTCGTTCCGGTCGGGCTTTGCTCGTTTTTGACAGTTTTGGTTGCTATAGCAACCACGAGTCGATGACTTATTCGCCACATTCCTTCCAGGAAATTTTAAAATTTTTTCGTTCCGGTTGAGCGAACAAGTGTTTTCTAGCCTCCTGTTCATGCAGTCTAAAGCATTGTGAAAGGAGTTAATTGTTGCTACCACAAAATTTTCGACTAGTTCGGATCATGCGATAAATAATCGACAATCCCCGTGTCCTTTCCTGGAATTTGAACTATCTTAAATGGATACGTTTTGTTCGACTTGTTCCCATACAGGGCTGAGGTTAAACTTTTATGGTCCGTTACAATGTAAAATTTCTTCCCCAGTAGGTAGTGTTTGTATCAGGTAAGTGCTAGCTTGTTTGCTGAGTTTTTTGTTCTTGTACATTTAGGTACCTCGATGCAAACAAAATCGGAGCCCACAACCCATCGTCAGTTTGTTGTTCGAGTGTGGCCCCCATGCCGTTGAGACTTGATCGCATATAACCCTTGTATCCCGATTTGCATCATAGTAATGTACTTTGGAAAAGTTAGCTACTGCGCTTTTTATCGTGTCAAACACTACTGTGTGTTTATCCCCCACTCAATTTTTTTTACTGGTTTTTCATGCTCTTCAACTTTTTCTTTTGATTTTTCTCCTCAAGGAAAGGATGGAGTTTATCTGTTAAACTTCCTGCGTTTCGGATGAATTTAGCTAGGTGGCTTATACTATCCAGAAAAGGTCTTAATTGCTTTAGTGATCTAGGTGGTTTGAGATTTTGAATGGCTTCAGTTATCATGAGTTTTGGTGTAACCGCCGATTCCGAAAGGTGATGGCTCAGCCATTCAACTTCTTTTTGAGGAATTCATGTTTTGATATCTTCAACGGTAGATTTTCATGATTCAAATTTTTGAATACTTTCTCTTTTAACTCTTCGTGTTCTGTTTCATTTCCTTTTGACACAATGAAGATATCGTCTAGGAAACAAAAGGTGTTTTTTTGCGTGGTTGATTGTTCTGTCCATGGCGTTTTGAAACTCGGCCGGCACGTCAGACAGACCATTAGAGCCTGCGAGGAACTGATATCTTCCGGTAGCGTTTCCCACGACAATATTGAAGTTACACTGTCTTGCTGTGTCTGCAGCCAGTTTCAACTGACTATACGCATTTTTTAGGTCTAACACTCTGATGTATAGTGTGCTCTCTTTCTTTTCCGTTACTATTTGACTTATCCCATCAATAAGCTCGTCAACGTTGGGAATTTGAAACTTTTTTTGAAAAGTTGTCTGTTTATTGGTTTTGATTCAAGTGCCAATTTTATCGAATCATCTTTTCTACTGTTAATACATTTGGAGCTATGTATCAATCACTTGTGCTTTTATCCAATTTAGTTATGTGACCCTCTGTCAGTAATTTTTCGATTTCTTTTTCCACCTTGTCTTGCATAAGAGTTGGTATTGTTCTCATTTTTTCCTGAATCGGGCACAAGGGATATTTGAATTTTGAGCTCACTATGTGGTTTTTTGAGATCCCCTATCCTGCAAACAAATCGTTAATTTTTGAAAAGAGTTTAATTTTCCAACCTTTCGACTGCTTGCACATGAACACGTCAAACCTTGACAATTCTTTTGAGGCTTGAGTAGTAGATGTTGGAGCTGAAGTGGGGGGGGGGGGGGGGGTGCCTGCTGACCCCATGTATTAAGATAGGGAATAGAGCATCCGGTCAGCAGGCTATGTATTAAGGTTGGGTATAGAGTCTACAATGTATTAAGATAGGGAATACCGATGGTAAGGTTTTATGGTTTGTGTGATGGTAAGATAATGGTAAGAAAAACGTATTTTTTTGGTTTTTGTCTAGTTTTTTCGCAAAAAAGTTGGCACGTGTTAATAAATTTGTGAATATCGAAGGTTATATACGTGTAGGTTGTGTAATGAAAGACTTTTGATTAGTTTTTTGATACATGGTAAGTCAATGATAAGAGTTTTTGGGTAAAAACTTGGAGTTTTTATGAAAAAATTTTCGAAAAAAACTTCAAAAAACGATAAAGTTAGCTATTATTTGACCTAATTTATTAAATAATCTTACTTTCTATCTAATTGAAACGATAATTTTACTTTCTATCCAATTAAAACAATGCTGAAATCTACAGAGACTTCGAAAAAAATCAAATTTTTTGAGAGAAAAAAATTAAATTACAATGAAAATATATAAATCACTGCATTGTATAACAAGTTTACCGCAACATTTTACATTTTAACATCATAAAACCAATATAATACAACATCATGAATAAATTTACTTGACCAGATCAGTTCTTATAAGTTCAGTGGTTTTGTATGAATTCCATCATCTTGTACTTGTCTTTTTGGATAAAAATAGCTTAGTCCTTTCTTTGTCTGTTCATATGTATCCACCGTATGATTTATAGTTCTGAATCCTCTGTTAGTAGATGTAAGATTAATTGCTTCATCAAGCACTCTCCTGTATTTTGACATGGGACCGTCTCCAGAATCTTCTACAACCCGTTTATTTAATCCTTTACTGCTAAATTTGAACTTATCTGACTTATTGTCATAGCAGCAATATGTCTTGCTACACAAACATAACATTTCTGTACATCTGAATTCTTCTTAAAAAAATCCCGGTTCCAGCTTATCCTGCTTTTTATGCGTACTGCAACACGTTCGAGGGAAGAAATTAGATTTTGCATCCGCCTTGAAAGAGTCTCTACAGTCATTTTCCCTAATTTTTTCCCAAGCAGCTCTTTTATCTAGTTTGATACAGTCGTATTAATTTTCTTCGGCAAAAGCCAAGTAAAGAAAATCTGTGTCCATCTCCAACTCTTCAAGTTTATTCACATCACAGAACTTGTCAAAGAAGTTATAGTAGAGTTCCAACATTCTCAGTTTTGCATACTGAAGTATGAAAAAACCAACAATGATGGGTTCTCTGTGCTCAATGGTTGACTTCAATAACTCCACCTCATATAAGTCCTTCTCAACTGTGTTAAGTCTCTTAAACAGTGGTTCATTGATTGCCTTATGAGTTTTTTCATCGTTGAGATATTTTGTGATTGTATGTCTCGATCTATCCATGATCTGATATCCATACGAGGAATTACCCAAAAGTTTCATAGTTTCTGCTACAACTCCTGACAAAGGGTTTTCATCTCCTTCTCTTCTTGCATCAACCACCGATTGAACGAAATTATTGAAACACTTCCGAGTTGAATATTGAACAAATCGGCAAATTTTGGCGCACTGTAATCCAAGTTCCAAATAAAAGTTGAAGAGAGGAGTTATAACTGTTCCATTTTCCAGCTTGAAACTAGATATCATCATTCTCTGAGGATGCTTTAACATTTCGTTCTCGATCGCATAGTTTTTCATGTAATCTCCAATATCAAATCTTCCGACCTCATTTCTTTTGAAAATTGGAGGAAAATTCGCAAATTTCGATTTTAGCTCATCTGGAACAACTAAGTCGCACTGAACGTAGCCAAAAAGAGATCCATCTTTTATTTTTGCTAGAAGTGAGTCTGTAGAAAGAGGTCTTTTATAGGGAAAGTGGGTTCGAACATGATTTTTGATCTTGTTATTGGTTTTGAAATTTTGCCACCACTCACACTCCCACATTTCTTCCACTTTGTATCCTTTCTCTTTAATATTCTCGTCGCATATCATCCATTTCTCTCCTCTTGTTTCCTCGCTCAATATCCTGTTCTGTTAAGGAGGGACAAGCTTGTTGACAAGAACAAAAGTGATAGTAGCATCCCATTGCCTCGAATACTGTTTTACAGTGATCACAATAACCGTCCACATTAAAACAGTCAATTTTCTTCTGTTTTCCAGATATAAAAAAGCTCTCAATTTTACATTCTGGTCTTGATTCTTGATAGAAAGACATTACCATATTCTCAAAGTTGCGAGTTCGATTATGTCTAGCCTTGAATTTATGCATATCAGTGTCAAACTCCCATCTCGTATACAGTGCTGTTGGCATATCTTGACACATTGAATAGGGGTAAAGCTGGCTCGCATCAATTTCAACGATTGACTTGAAAATATTTGATAAATCTCTGGTAAAGGTTTTGTCTACAACAGCTTTTTGAGTGAACAAAATCGAAGGCCCACCGGTCATGTCTTCTCGTATTTTTTCACACAAATCTTTATCACTTTCGCAAAATGGATAAAACTTGTAATTTGTAGATTTGTGTAGACATATGTTTGCTAGATTTGGAAGTGTACATCCAAGTTTCAACAAATCTATCCCTTTGTTATGATAAAACTGAATCATTTTTTGCATTGCTTCTAGGGTTGGAACTACATCTTTGTTGTTGTACCACTGCAAAAAGTCTTTGAACACAGTCATTCCGTTTTTCTGCCAAGTTTGTTGTAAGTAACTGTAATTATCTAGTCCAGATGGGGGTACAGTCTTGATTTGAAGCTTTTTCAGTGCTTGCTGTTCATCAAGTCCACTCTTCCTCAGTTTTTCATAACCAGTAAAGTCTTTGTCTAGAGGATTGTTGTTTCTAAGTTTACTGAAAAATGCTTCATATGGGGGCAGTCCTGGAATATCAAGTTTGTCAGGGTTGTCAAACCACTCATAAGGAAAGAATCCTTTTGTTTCACTAGCTTTATAAGCTTTGAGAAATGAGTCCAGAGTTGTTGCTCCACCCAGAAATTTCATAATGTCAAGAAATTGTAAGTCTCCAAACTTAAAAGATCATTTGCTTTTTTGAAAACGGATGTTTTTTGCTCTTTATCGCGAATCAAATAAGGGATTAAGTAGGACTTGATCAAATTTAAGTCATATCTACCACTGTTAAATCCAAAAACAGGTAAAGTATTTATATATCTCTCCAGATGTTGTTTCAAATCGATGAGTTGATTTTTCTGAATTCGCAAGAATTGTGTTGACATATCTGCTTCTTCCGAATCTTCAATACATTCGTCTTCGTACTCAAATTGGTTACTTGAAAATTTTTTACCACGTTCGTTCAGCTGATCAAAGATCTTTCTCATTCTTTCATTCACAGCTACTTCAATATCTTGAAATTTTTTTCTCATTTCTAGCTTACTTTATTCAGCCAACAGCTCGAGTTTGCTTACAAAATCAATAATCAAGTTCTGTGGATCGTTGTTGTACAAAAAGATGGGTTCATCAATCAGATTTGATGATATGGAGACTGAAATGGGGACATGTTTTCCAATCCAGGTAGTAGTCTGCGTTTCTTTTAGTTCCTCTGTAGGAACACAAATCGATTCAAAATCGAAAATTGCTAGGTTACTAAAAAGTTTGTTATCTTCAGAAACTGGAAGATTGAATCCTTCTAGCTTTTCAAACAAGGTTTTGCGAAGCTCATGGACGTTCTTTGGGTAAATATGTTTCACTCGGTCCTTGCATCTCAGAAGATTTATGTTAAAATTGTCGGATTTATTAAAAAAAGTGTCACAACTAGGACACCGGAAACACTTGAAAAAAGATTCAATATCATTTGTATGAATGATATGATTGTTAAATCTCAGTAATTTGACTGTTTTGTCAAATCTTCCAATACTTCGTCGAGCTAGTTCTCCTACATATTCTCCTTCTTGGATATCGAAATCGTATATAAAAATGTTTCTTTTCACAATTTCTTCGACAACAGGTAAAACTTCTACAGAAACGCCACGAAAACTTTAGGATCATAACCGGATTTTGCTATAAAATCTGTAAAGTATCTAGAAGTGTGAGAGTCGAGATCAGTATGTCCGTTCATGTACATGGCCAATGCGTGGAAAAGACACAAATGATCTTTGTAATGTTCCTTGTCTTTGTTAGATAAAAGACAATTCACTTGCGCATGTCGTAATAAAGGTTCGGGTAAGACTGAGTCCGGACATCCCATGGGGATGTTTTTCAGCAAAGCAGCAAAAATTGTGACGTTAGTAATTAACTTGAATCTCCATTTTGTGTTTTGGCGTTCTTGGGTACATTGCTCCACAATATCAAATTTTTCTACTTTTCCTTGGATTGTTATCAAATCCGCTTTCGTACAAAGTAAGTGGGATTTTTCAAACAGAGTATTGTTTTCATGAGCGTAGAAATATCGATATTCACCAGTCTCAATATTTCGAAGAACAAAACCCAGAGCAATATTAATTTTTGCGGCAGAGTCGAGCTTGTTGAAGACTTCTTCAAGTTTCTCGTTGATAACTTTAGTATCTAACTTGGACATTTGGAAGTTAAATACCTTATTTTTCCCATTTTCCATCTCCGTATCCAATAGAAAATGTTGACATGCACCAAGTTCCTCCTTCAATTTTTCACCATCTTCCCTTTCATCCTCCACAATCTTGTTCAAGTCGGCTACCGTATCACTTGGCTTCCGTTGTTTTGCTCCATGTTCCTTTCTCCGATGTTGCTGGAGAGAGTAGTAACTGGGGAACTCTTGTTCACAAGAAGGACAAACCGTCGACTGCTTCGAGCTTGGTTGACCATACTTCTTAGCCATATGATAGCTCATTTCTTGTTGATTATAAGTAAAATACTTACAATCAGGGCAAGAAATAACTCCTTTAGAACAATTTTTTTGATGTCTAGCAGCATCCGATCTCCTGTATTCCCGACCACAGTCCTCACATTTGACTTTCTCGTTTCGGTTAAGGGCAGGCATTATCTAAAAAAATTGGGACTTTAGAAATGTTCCAAAATAAAAAGTTTAAAGTACCAATTGAATAAAAATATTTACTTTTCGTGAAGTAACGAACTGTTAAATTTGAAGTAAAATTCAATTAACTGTTTCTGATTGGCAAACAAAATAAATGATTTAACCCAATAAATTAAGCGTATTTATACAAACAGTGACGCCTACGCAATTGTCCTTTTACGGTAATGATGTCAACCTTTGAATAGAAGTGACGTCACCGCCTACGCAATTTTCCTTTTATGGTAATGACGTCATTCTTTGAATAGAAGTGACGTCACCACCTACGCAATGTTTCTTTTATGATAATGACGTCATTCATTTGAAAGTTCTAGAATTTTCCAGAAAAATTCTCAACCATTCACAACTAAGCTGTTTCTAGACATAACTTTAGATCCAAAATTTTCATTTTTGAAGAATGTCAATTAAAAATAATTTGAACTTCCTCGAATTACTCTACAAGAAAAAAAATATTCCGTGTGATTTCCTTATTGATGAAATAGATGTAGATTCTTACTTTTTTCACAATTTTTTGGACGTTTATATTGTTCAAAATAGAACTCTCCGGCTAAGTAAAGGTCTCTTTAGGGAAACTTACTCAACCAAAGAGTTTATTTTTGATCCACATATTGCGTATCAAAGCTATGAACTTACTGCTGAGGTACACTTGACTAGAAAAGAAATTTTATTCATTTTAGAAAATTTGAAGTTAATAAAAAAGTAGTACGATAATATTTCAAAGACTCTTTTTGTTCCATATCCAACTCCCAAATATGTCAAAACTCCCCAGCAAAGTTCTTTATTCCTCCATTTTTTTAAGGACTTTCAAAGTTCAAAACCTTGCATGATCAGGTTTGGTATCAGATTTTCGGAGATTTGCTTTGAAAAATTCATCAACTTTGAGTTATCGTCTCAAATCTACATCAAAATCAAAGAACTTGAATATCTGCTGAAAAATCAGCAACTTCTCATCGATTATATACAGAAAAATCAGTTAACGTGATCAGAAGACTTGCAGAGATGCTACTTTTATTAATTTTTCTTCTTTTGTTACTTATATCGGCAATATTTCTTATTTTTACAGCAAACAACTTTTGGTCATTTATTTTTGCAATTGCTTTCTTGTATATTTTTACTTATTTGAAAGACTTAAGTTCTTGAAAGTTTCCTCTGATTGGATACGACAACTTGAACAAAAATGAACAATTTTGTGATTGGAAACGACAAGGTGTAAAATGGAGCTTTGTTTCCAATTTGACACGAGTTTTCTATAAGAATTCCATAAAAGGAAACTAAAATCTGATTGGACACGACTACAATATAAATAAGGAAAATCCATTCTGAATGGTTAAACCCACACATTCCAGTTGAAGGTACCCCTTTCTCTTAACCAAAAATCATTTTATTTTCAACTTAACTACCGTCAACTACCTCCTCTCTCAGCTCTAAATACAATAATTTCAACTTAACCACAGTCAACTTTCACCCTCTCAACTGTAAATCTTGTTTTTACTCATCAACTCAACTTATTGCTCAACATGATTTTCTCAGTACAAAACAACAACCTTATGTTCTCGGTGGAATTTTCGGCTGATTTAGTACAAATCCTAGTGCGAGAAACAGTTTGTGGAGTTTTTCTGGCACGAATGGACATCCCAACCCAAGTCTGGCATATGGTGGAAGTGATGCGAAGGGATTTCAACGAACATCATATAACGCAAGTACCCCCTACAGAGAATCAACTTGGAGAAATGCAAAT
This sequence comes from Symsagittifera roscoffensis, assembly GCF_963678635.1. Lineage (NCBI taxonomy): Eukaryota > Metazoa > Xenacoelomorpha > Acoela > Convolutidae > Symsagittifera > Symsagittifera roscoffensis. The sequence continues at coordinate 99,301,422 of NC_087062.1, forward strand.
GATGGAGGAAGTGGCCGAGCATGTGGGAATGAACTACCCCGAGATTCCAGACTCAAGATTTGTGGCTCAACCAGTCGACGATTTCCTCTTTCCTTTGGAAGAGGGATCTGTGGACAACCCAATTACAATCGAAGAGGATGAGGGGCTTCTGAGCCAAGAACTCCAGTCAGCGAACCATCAGTGATGGAGGCAAGACCAGCTTTGCGCTCCATTGAGAACTTGCAAAATTCTTCAGCTGCTCGACAGCTCTTTGATTTTTTAAACAAACTGGCTACTGTCTTGTGCTTTGTAATTTAATTGTTTTACATCTAGTAAATTTATTTTCAAGAGATAGGAACAAAGAGATCATAGAAAAGTTTATTAAGAAATTTCAAAGGTAAAACTTTGTTAAAAATGAAACTAATTGAGCATCTGGTAAACTGTTTTATAATTTTTTGTTAGAAAGATGGCAAAAAAATTAAACCAATTTTTGCAAGCATGTTAAAAACTTCGCAAATTAAGAAAAATTTCATTAAAAATTTTCGCATTTTAAAGAAAACTGAAAGAGGATTTTCTTACACTGTTAATAATTAAATAAAATGAATATCTTTGTTTTAATTTTGATCATTAAAAAATCTCTTTTTTTCATGTAAATTGATCAAAAATACTGGAAAAACAATGTATTAAGATAGGGAGTAGTACTCAAAGTCAGCAATTATGAAGCAATTTTAGCATTAATTTAACAAGTTTTTTACAATAAAATTTTGCAGTTTTTGCATATGAATAAGAAAAAATAAGTTAGATTTTTGCATTTGTTTTCAAAAAAACCACAAAAAAACTTGCATCTTACACAAAAATGTGTTGAAAATTTTTGCACACTTGTTAAAAAAATCAAAGGAAATCTCGCAAATTAAGAAAAATTTCATTAAATATTTTCGCATTTTAAAGAAAACTGAAAGAGGATTCTCTTGCACTGTTAATAATTAAATAAAATGAAAATCTTTGATTAATTTTGATCATCACAAAAACCTCTTTTTTGCATGTATATTGATCAAAAATACTGGAAAACCAATGTATTAAGATAGAGAATAGTACTCAAAGTCAGCAATTATGAAAAATTTTTAGCATTAATTTAACAAGTTTTTTACAATAAAATTTTGCAGTTTTTGCATATGAATAAGAAAAAATAAGTTAGATTTTTGCATTTGTTCTCAAAAAAACCACAAAAAAACTTGCATCTAACAAAAAAATTTGTTAAAAATTTTTGCACACTTGTTAAAAAAAACAAAAAAAATCTCGCAAATTAAGATAAATTTTATTAAAAGTTTTCGCATTTTAAAGAAAACTGAAAGAGGATTTTCTTACACTGTTAATACTTAATTAAAATGAAAATCTTTGTTTTTATTTTGATCATTAAAAAATCTCTTTTTTGCATGTATATTGATCAAAAATACTGGAAAAACAATGTATTAAGATAGGGAATAGTACTCAAAGTCAGCAATTATGAAAAAATTTTAGCATTAATTTAACAAGTTTTTTACAATAAAATTTTGCAGTTTTTGCATATGAATAAGAAAAAATAAGTTAGATTTTTGCATTTGTTTTCAAAAAAACCACAAAAAAACTTGCATCTAACGCAAAAATTTGATGAAAATTTTTGCACACTTGTTGAAAAAACCAAAACAGTTTTTGCATCTTGTAAAAAAGTTTAATTAAATCTTTGCAAACGTTGTGAAAAAATCAAACCAAAATTTGCATCTTGCGAAAAAACTCTAAATTAATTTTTGCACACGTGTTGAAAATTGCAAATTTGTTCGTTGAAAAATTTTTTGAATTAAATAAAAACAATTTTGACAAGATTTTTATAAACAAATATTCAACTATTAATAGAAAAATTGATACGCTACTATTTGCAGTACCATAACCATCAATGAAACAATCAACAATTTTCAACAAATCAGTCTCATACTTTGAGTTTTGAACTTTTCGAATCCTTTCCAAAAAAGCTGATTCAAGAGTCTGAGTGGACGCAAGTTCCTGATCAGAAATGAAAAAATAGCAGAGATGCTACTTTTCTTAATTTTCCTTCTTTTGTTACTTATATCGGCAAAATTTCTTATTTTTAGAGCAAACAACTTTTGATCATTTAATTTTGCGATTGCTTTTGAGTATATTTTTACTTATTTGGAAGACTTAAAACATATGAGAGAAAATAGATGGAATATCAGAAGTTTTTTATTGAAAAATTGACATGATCATTATTTACAAATCCATAACCATCAATAAAACAGTCAATTATTTTTAAAAAATCATGTTCATATTTTGAGTTCTGTACTTTACGAATTCTGTCTAAAAATGCTGAGCCAAGAGTTTGCGTAGATGCAAGTTTTTGATTAGAACTTAGATAATGTTTTTTGAACTTTTTGCGAACAAGTCGTTTCCTTGATACGCTTGGTGTTTTTTCTGCTCCTTTCCATCGTAAATTATGCTGCACTCCACAACTAAGCTGATTGAAGACTTCCCCACTTGATGTGACAATACTCGAAAAGAATCTGTGCTTGTACAAAGTGTAAAGACAATCAATTTCTTGATATATGTATTGATATTTGTCTAATCTCTGAAGAATTTGGCTAAGGGAAGTTCCAATTAAAATTATATGAAATTTGCAATTTCTCAAGGAACAGAAAGAATCGTGAGTAGACACGCAATAATCTTGGGTTACTATGTATTTTTCGTAAAAATCGTTGGAAACAGAAATAAACAATGATTTACTATTATAATCTGAACAAAAGCTGGGAAGAGCTTGACACATAGCAGCTGCCATTGGGAAAATAATTTTTGCAGAAAATGGTGGAGTTATATAGTAGCAGTAACGCCTACGCAGCTTCCATATAGGGAAATCCTTCCATATTTGGTACTACTTCCATATATGGAAATGGCGATGACTCATACTGCTTACTTCCATTTTCATTTAATCTAAAAGTCATTTCTCTCATTTCTCCTCATCTGATCAATTTGTTCTTCAAAATGTACTCGAGAAAAGTTGATAGTTCCAACTATATTGAATTTTCAAAAAATCAAAAAAGAATTGGGAGATTTGTTTGGTTCCAAAAATCCTACAAGGGAAAAATATGCTTGGGACCGTGCTTTCAACTATTAAAAATAAATGATTTGGGACAATTTGAAAAGTCTCAACAAGTCTATCTTAGTGAAAAAGAAGGCGAAGCAATATCAGCAATACGGAATACTGTTATTCACGATGCTGAAAATCTTGGACTCGTACCTATATATGAAGCCAAATCTGGCAGAGAATCAACCAGCTCGACATCTGTAATAGAGTATATGAAATAGCAACGTACAAAATGAGTAGGGTGTCACAATCAAGAAGTACAACGTGAGCAAGCCACCCTACATTCAGATTCGACTCTTCACTGCAAAGGAAAATGAAGGCTTGAAGCAAGTTGCATATGTCAACTATACTTTGAATGAATTCAAAGAACTGTCCCAAATATTGGGAGACTTTATGTTTGTTGATAATTGTAAACCTCAGTAAAGCTTTGTGATGTTTTGCATGTTTGGTAATTGAGATATTATTGGTTCAAAACTAATTTTTCTCACTAAAGTGTATATTTAGAGCTATAATATCTGAGGAAAAGTCAGACAAAACATACAATTTAATCGAAATTGACATAAAACACTAACCAATTATGAAATGATTTTCCAGTATTTGTTTATGAAATTACAGATAAATTTATTTAATAACTGTTTTCATCAAAATTTAGCTATATTTTGCATCAATTTAAGAAAATTACAAACAAGAATGTATATTTAGTTGAAAACATTATCATTATTTTTTTTAGATTTTTTGAATTTCATTGGTTGTTTTCAATTTTTTTCTGCCTTAAATTTGAAGTTGTTATTGACTACAGGAATTTCTTTGAAACTAATTAGACTCTAAATAATTTAAAAATATTTACGGTGACTGTTTCTACAAAATTCTTTAAAATGATAACACAATTCGAGTTTTTTAAGTTTCTTCATATATTTCAGTAAGAAAAATGTTTCCATCAAAAGCGTTTTCATTGTCTGAATTGAACATTTATCAGATTTTAAAATTGAACTACTACAAAAAACTACAAGAGTGGTGGACAGATGAAGTTGATGGAGATTGTATTAGTTTTAATTTGTATAGAAACACAGAAAGTTCAATACTTTTGTTAAAAAGATGGAGAGGAGATTACAAAAAGAAGAGTACTGTCAGATTTATCAACAATATTTTTATTTAGGAGAGTGAACTCAGATTGGGTGGTCGATCAGTAAAAAACAAAAGATGGAAGTGCCTATGAAACAAAAATTGGAGATAAGGAACATCAATTCGATTACTGTTTTGAATTTGATACAAACACAAAATCCAGATTTGTCAGAATATCTTTTGATCGTTTATCTAAATTTAATAGACTTCCGATTGTTTATACTACAATATGCCAAACAGAAAACAATAAAAACGTATATTTTGGCAATTTCTTTTTTCACTAGTTAGAAATAGAACAAATCGGAAAAATTGAGGAAGAAATTAACTTTTTTTATTGTAATAATCATACGGTATCAGTTCTATTTTCATCTCTGCTAGCAAATTGTTCGTTCAATTGATACTATTTTCCTCCTAAATTCTCTAGTTTTGACTAAATTTTCTAGTAAAGTGTGTTCAATAGCGAAAACATGTTTTAAACAGAAAGCAAGAATAACTGTAAAACATGGAAAACTCTACGGAAAATCTTGAAAGTTATGTTGCAGATGCAACAGAGAGATAATCATCAGTTATGAAGAAGTTTTTGTTGAATTTGAGCCAATATCGAATAAATTTTTAAGAATCATTTATCCCATTTTAAACAACTTAAGCAATAAACTGTTCATTTTTTATCAATAATCAGAAATTTCTATTTTTTAACAAGAAAAATTTCCCACAAGTTGTAATTTTTGTACAAATTTGGGTAATTCAAAGAGAAAAAAATGAGGAGGAGTTGAATCATGTTTTCGATTTAGAAATTTCATAGGATATTGCCCTTAATGTTCATTTGAATTGAGATTCCTAAAAATAATCCCTGAACTGGACAAAAAAACAGTTAAAAACTAAAATAAAAAGTTCGAAATGGAAAAGTTTATGTAAATTTGATTAATTTTTATTTTACCTTCTCGAAAATTACGACTAATTTCACTGTTTTCCGGAAGTTTCAATATTGATTCTGCTACTATGAACCTTCTTTTCAGTGATTAGAGCATTGTATAACCAAATATTTAGCTCAAATTAAGATAAACTTCATCGTATTTCAATATTTTGAGACAAAATTGTTGAAAAAATTATTTTTTTATTCAAAATTTTGTATCATTGTCTCAACATAATGCCAATTAACATACAATCTTAGCTTATTTTTGAAATCTATACGTAAAAGAATGTTTAAAATTAGATCAAAAGCAACAATACATTAGCAAAAATTATGAGATTTCTGCAATTTTTTCCAAATACTTGAAATTTTCGCAACTTTTTCCAAATACTTGAAATTTTTGCAATTTTGTCCAAATACTTGAAATTTTTGCAATTTTTTCTCAAACAATTTGAATTTTTTGAAGTTTCAGTAGGTTTCACCATTGTTTCAATTAGATAGAAAGTACGATTATTTAATAAATTAGGTCAAATAATAGCTAACCTTATCGTGTTTTGAAGTTTTTTTGAAAATTTTTTCATAAAAACTCCAAGTTTTTGCACAAAAACTGTTACCATTGACTTACAATCCACCAAAAAAATTTAATATATAATCTTTATTCTACACGTAATTAACAATTAATTGTTCCCGGTAACGCGCGCCGAGATTTTTTTCGAAAAAATTAGACATTTTCGCACAAAAATTTTCGTTTTTCTTACCATTATCTTACCATCACACTAAAATCTTACCATCGGTATTCCCTATCTTAATACATTGTTACATTGAAGACTCTATACCCAACCTTAATACATAGCCTGCTGAGCGGATGCTCTATTCCCTATCTTAATACATGGGGGTCAGCAGGCCCCCCCCCCCCCACTTCAGCTCCAACATCTACTACTGGCTTGTTTTTGTGTGATCGAGCTCCCCACTTGTCCTTGTAGATCCAAGCCCATTATGCATCTAGTCTTGCGTTCCGTCACTAAGAACGTGGCACCTTTTTCTTCAGAACCCGCAGATCGTAAATTTGTCTTTAACACCCCCAGAACACAGATCGGTTGTTTGTTATAATCTACGAATTGTGTAGTTTAGTTTTTCAGCCGGCATAAATTGTGCCTTCTTTGATTTTTCGATGATTTCCTTTGTCGTCCCCCAATTTAGTAAAGATACTGGGCTTCCCGTATCTACCTTCAATTGAATTATTTGATTGTCTATTCGTACCATGGCTTTTAGTGATTCTATTCAATTCGAAGTTGGATCTCTAAGTAGGTCAATTTTTTGGATGCTCACCCTTTGTCCCAACAATTGTTGGTTTCTCTCCTTGATCTTTTCTCCCCATATATCTTGAGATTCGCGCATCTTCTGATATATGTGGTTAAATTGACATCACTTCAAAATCACTACCTGATCCGAAGCCTTCTTTTATGAGATCGCAATCCTCTTCCGATCTTTTCGAATCTTCCATAACTTCACCCACTTGCTGAGATTTACACAGCATTTTCGCGAAATGATTAGGTTTCCTGTAGTTTTTGCAAGTTTTACCCATTGCCGTGCAGGTTTTAGGGTGTCCGTGATCAAATGCGCGTCCACATCTACTTCATGGTTTTGCTTGACCACCGGAATAAGTTAGTTTAATGTTAACTTGTCATTTGTTGTTTTCCCTCATGTACTGTTGTTTTCTCGAGTTTCATACTGCCATTACTGGTTCTTGTTTTATCTTCACTCCCCAATTGTAACTAGTACTCGATCCTGCCACTGTTGCTGCATTCGTCTTTTGAAACGCCATTGTGGTCAATTTACTATGTTCAAATCTTATGGCTCTCTAGAGTAATGCTTCCAAACTTTACCATGGTTATTGCATTTTTGTAAAGAGTTTGTATCTTTCATACGTTACAAATTTGAACTTTTGGAATGAAGTCGATGCTAATTCCGTGATTTCCTTGAATGACATTTTAGAAATTTCAGCTTGTGGGTTTTGTTTTGTAGAAATCTTTTCTTTCCTTCTGTTCCTAGAGAAAGGAAGAATCTGGATACAAGCTTTTTCTGTACCTCATAATAATAAACATTGTGACCAACCCTTGGACCACGTGTTCTTCTCTCCTCACTCTCTAGCATAACTCGATCTCTTGCTAACTTATCTCTGAGATTTCAGGCTGCTGTCGCAGCTTCATCTTCTCCCTCTCGTGGTGTCTCTGGTCTTGGTCGTGGTTCTTCCTGTATGTCTTTTGGGTCCTCCAGCATAACTTCTGGTTGACGTTTCCTTCCACCGTTACAGCCATTAGAAATAGTTCTAACCAGATCTTGAATTGCCACGGTGCATCTAGATTGGCTGACGCCCAAAATACTTGTATTCCCATATCAATACGGTTGTCCTAAGCTGAAAATCCTGCTGGCTGCGCCACGTCATTACTACGAGGTATCTTGTTGTAAAACTAATTTGTAATTCAAGAATATATTATCTTGTGCGTAAAAATTAGTTTTTCTGGATAGTTTGTTAGTTCCTGAGAGCGGTTCTTAAGTTCATTCTGAACTCTTCGCTGTGTTCCAAAAGTCTCGGATCTAAATGTCCTTGGACATTTAACATAATAAATTAATTATAATACTGAAGGTTATGGCTACATCATCATTAACATCATCATTACTGCTACATCATCATTGCAGTAGCAGTATCAGAAATTTAGTGCTTTGATGATGTCAAGTAAAGTATCAAATAAACTTGCGCAAATGAGACATACTAAGTACTATGAAGAAAAAAATTTTGAAACGATCAACAATATAACAAAAATTAATGTATTTTAGGACCCCTATCTCACAATTGCTTTTTACCAGGACCTATTTTTCGCACTTGTAACGCCATTTTTTTCTTTGAAATGCTAGAAACATTAGAGATGCAAGAATGTCGATTCTAGAAACAATAGAGAAAGTATAAAAACAGTTGAATGTGATTGAAAAGAAACTTGTCCTCGATTTTGATAAAAACAGAACTCATTGGTTTTGGAGACGAAAACAGTTTGGAAAACATGTATATTTATAGAGAAAAACAATTTCTGCAAAATAACGAGCAAAGTATCTGGAGAGAAGCCGAGACAAAAATTTTGATTTTTTTCCAGCTCATTTAAGCAAACATATAAACAAAATCGTTGTTTGAATTAATTTAATTCATTATATAATGGCTGCGTTTTATGGTTCCCTTAGAAACCAGAATTATGCGTTTCAAAATGTTTTTAACTCACTTATCTTTTAGATAAGCACTTTTTTGAGTTTTCTCGTAAACTGACAGACTGGAATGACGAATTAACTGGGTATGGAAAATGTGTTATCTTCAAAAAATATGATCACGCACAAGATATATTTCTCAAATTCATAATTTTTATCTGCTGAACTATGAATTATCATAAACTCATTTACTTATCAAAACGTTCATTGTGGCAAAAAATATTCAGATAATAAATTTGATAGAACAAATACATAAAAAAGTACACGTAAAAACTACCAACGCTCAAAACCAATGAAACAAAAATGACCATCTTCAAACCAATTTGTGGTAACATTTTTGTAACAGAAAATAGTTAATTAAGTAGAGCAGCTTGAGAGTGAAGCGGAGAACGCTAAATCTCAAAAAAACTTAAGCTTTGATCTGAAAGTTTTCGATTGAGTTACACGAACAAGGTTGCCTTGGTAGATCCATCGGTTTTCCCCAGATTATTTTCTAATTGGTACTTGTTTCGATTTATTATTTTTAAACCATAAGTGGTAAACTTTTGGAGATATTGAAGTATGCATGAACTTAGTGCGATCATTTTTTGCTATATATGTCTTAGATGCAGGGGCGGATTTAGGGGGGGTGGGTTTCGCCCCTCAGGGATTCGACCCCCTGCCGACCAAAAGGGTCCCCCCTTTGATACTTTTTAAGAAATCCATTGTTGGCCGACCGACCCTAAAATTTTTCTAAAGGCGCCTTTGGCGCCAATATATAAACTAACTTTGAGGGGGAGCGCGCGCCAAAAAACGCGATTTTTTTGTCAAAATTTTTCAAAAAGTCCCAAAAACGGCTTCAAAAAAAAGCCTCAAAAAAAGGTCGTCAAAATTTTAACGTCAAACCAGATCAGCCCAAAAAGTTGAATCGAAACCAGGGGCGGATTTAGGGCAGGGGAACGGACGTTCCCCTCTCAGGGATTCGACCCCCTGCCCACCCAAAGTGTCCCACCTTTGTACTATTTTGAGATATCCAATTTTGGTGAGGGACCTTGAAAAATTTCTAAAAATTCAGTATATCTTAAATTTGAGGGGGAAGCGCGCGCTGAAAAAAGGCAATTTTTTGGCCATTTTTTTCCAAACAGGGTCTTTGTAGTGCTTTGAGAAAGCTCGGAAAATCAATTTGGTCGACCAAAAAAAAGAAAAATTGACCAAAATTTCGAGTTTTTTGAAAATCCCCCCCCCCCGAGAAAATCCTAGATCTGCCCCTGGTTAGATGTAAGGAGTTCGAGATGGATAACTCGGATGGTCTGCTGTCCCTGCATCACTATTGCGGCGCCTGTTTTCCTATTTATTAGGTTTTTCACAGGTTTGATTTGAAGTCACGTTTTTCATTGCTTTTAGAAGGCGTTATTTCAACATCATATTCTTCCAGTTCAAGCAATGGTTGTTTATGCGCCTGTTTCAAATGTTGCGGATTTCCAAAGGTCACAGTGCTGACA